>NC_090058.1:9919417-10086325 GCF_038355195.1 Osmerus mordax | reverse complement strand
TATTCAGTCAAAGGCCCAATTTTACCATTGGGGATTTTTATTTTCATTTCCATTTGCATATTGAAATCTCCCTGTCTCTCTCTCTCTTCTATTATGTTCCATGCTGACTAACAGTCCATTCTCCTCCTCTGTGTGTGTGTGTGTGGTCTAGGTTGTGCTGGAGTGCGTCGTGCAGAAGAACCTGGTCTATAACAAGGTCAACCCCATCTTCCACCACTGGAGGGTCAACGACAAGAAGTTTGGCCTGACCTTCCAGAGTCCTGCCGACGCCCGCGCCTTCGACCGGGCATCCGCAGGGCCATCGAGGACATCAGCCAAGGTGAGGGGCCTTCTGGGATAGGTCGGCCCATAGTCTCCACAGTATGCCTATAGTTCTTGGTCTCTGGAAGAGATAGTTAACTCGCGTGTGTCTATGCACGTGGGTGTTCCTCCTCGGCGTGCGCATACTTGCCTGGTGTACACCAGTGTTAGCGTGTCACGCTTGACCTGGTGGCTGCTCTCCGTGTGATGTGCAGCGTCGATTAGGCTGGATGACATCCCCCAGCCCCCCACTCCCAGGCTACCTGCTCGCTCACCTGTGCGTGACCCCCCCCCCCCCCCCCCCCCCCCCCCGGCATATCTTATCTGTGCCAGCTGTGGAGGAGATAAAAACACACACACTTCCTGTGCAGACTGGCAAGCATTGCATGCGAGAGGGGGAGGGTTGAAGAATCAGGGGTAGGGATGAGGGACACATGGGGGTTAGTTTTGGGTCGGCAGGTTGTGAATAAAGAGAAGAAATGGGCCAAGACGGGCTGTGATATGCAGCAGAACCTTCTGGAAAAGGTTAGAGAGAACCCAGTCAGTGCTAGATTGATCTTGGGTAAAGTCGGTTAAGTCTGCCTGAGACCCAAGCTTCTGATTGGGATTCTTCGCTAAACGCCACCCACAGTCAGCTTACAAAGGTCTGCAAATGGTAAAACTTATGCTAAGGTAATGCTCAACGAAGCGAGATTGTGTTGGCGCAAAGCTAATGCTATGCAGTGCTTGGTGGAGTTTATGTTGAGCAAACGCTAGCCTAGGCATGGGTGGTGTTTGTGCTAAGCTAATGCTAAGCTAATGCTGGGGTAATCATAAACTAGGCTAGGTCGAAGTTTGAAAAACAGATAATGCTAGGCTTGGGTGGAGTTGGTCCGGGTTGACACAGCAGCTTTGAGCCCCTGATAAACATTTTTCCAGCAGTGTGCCAGAGGTAGCCAAGGCATCTAATTAACAGGAGAGCTGCCAGCTCAGCAATCTGCCACCCAGCTCCTGTGTTACACAACTCTTTGCCCGTTGGTCCTGCTGCCAGTAGGTCCATACCCCGGCCACACACACACACCGAGGACTGGAGAAGAGACTTGTCCTATACGGGCTCTATGGCTGAATATTTGTGGAGGGGGCAGCTGGAGTCTGGGGAGAGGCAGTTACAGTAAAGAGACTTGCTATACCGAGCACAAGCAGAATGCCCCTTCTCAGCCAATCAGGTTGCGTGGCAGGAGCAGCCCGTTGTATGGAACACCATGTGATCACAATGACTGGCGTTGTCTGTGTATCCTCACAGGCTGCACGGGTAGAAACCTTAGCTCCTGGAAGCATGTCTGCCAGGGCTATAGAAATGGCTAGGCTCCCATTCATCCCCTGCTCTCTTCCCTCTCTCCTCCCTCTCTCCTCCCTCTCTCTCTCCTCCCTCTCTCCTCCCTCTCCTCCCTCTCTCCTCCCTCTCTCCCTTCTCCTCCCTCTCTCCTCCTTCTCTCCTCCCTGTCTCCTCCCTCTATCCTCCCTGTCTCCTCCCTCTCTCCTCCCTGTCTCCTCCCTCTATCCTCCCTCTCCTACCCTCTCTCCTTCCTCTATCCTCCATCTCTCCTCCCTCTCTCCTCCCTCTCTCCCTTCTCCTTCCTCTCTCCTCCCTCTCCCTCCCTCCTCCCTCTATCTTCCCTCTCCTCCCTCTCTCCTTCCTCTATCCTCCATCTCTCTTCCATCTCTCCTCCCTCTCTCCTCCCTCTCCTCCCTCCCTCTCTCCTCCCTCTCCTCCCTCTCCCCCTCCCTCTCCTCCCTCTCTCCTCCCTCTGTCCTTCCTCTATTCCCTCTCCTCCTCCCTTTCCTCCCTCTCTCCTCCCTCTCTCCCTCCAGTCTATTCTCTGCTCTCCTCTGTTCTGGCGTCCTCTGTATTCTGCCAGTGTTGTATAATGCCTCTCCCCAGTGCAGGCAACAGGCAGGTCTCTCTGTATTCCTGTTGCATCGCTCTGCTGCCGGACTGCGGTGTGTGTGTGTGTGTGCGTGCCCGTGTGTGTGTCAGCTTGTGTTTTTGCGAGCAAGGGTTTATGAGACAGTGTGTTATGCGCGCAAGGGCACGTTTGCCTGTGTGTGTGTGTGTGTGTGCGGGCGCGTGCGTGTGTGTCAGCCTCAGCCTTGCAGTCCTCTGTTGCCATGGCAACGCCGGGCACATGGCTCAGGCAGCTCCGTGGCCAAGTGCTGGCAGAGTCGTGCTGCAGGAAGCCTCTGTCTCACTGTGGTGGAGGAACACACACACACAGATGCCTCTATTTCTTACTGTTATTGAAGGATTTGCATACACAAGCCAATGTCTCGTCTCGATTAGTGACTGACTGACAGGCACACACACGCACACAGAGAGAGAGAGAGAGAGAGACACACACAGTCAGACCACAACCACACATGATCTTGGATGTAGAGGAAAACAGAGAAAAGACAGAAATACAGGCAACCATAGACGGCGATACGTCCCTGTGGTTGAAAGTCCCGTCAGTCAGACCAGACACACTGTAGGCATGGTTTCACTGTATTGGCTCGTTTTAAAGGAGGCCTCAGTGATCCTAATTAGGGGAGCTCGGGGAGTTTGAAAAGAGCCTTTTGATGCCTCAGGTACAAACTGTTTCCTGCTCTTCCCTGTGGAAATGACTTAATCCCCTGTTTGCTGCGGCCCTGCCAGAACTCTGGCCAGGATGACCAGGACGAACTGCTCTCTGCTCTGGAGTCTCGTCCAACTGTCTGGACGCCTCGACTTAGCCGCCGCGCACACTGTACGGTTTTGTCGTCAGTCTACCCGAACGGAGCCCGGGGCTAAATGGACGCTTGTCTTTCAGTTCCTGAGTGATTTCAATGGCCGGTGTTCAGGATGAGGAAGCGGCCAAGTCTATCTCGTGTTTTGAGCCTCGCTAGCAGAGGTAGCACTATGTCCAGCATGCATATTTCATCACACTGTATGTGCCCCTACAGTCACACGGAGGGGCTTTCACTTCTCCATTAGGCTGTGGGATATGCACACTCGCTACAAACGTGCACGTGTGCACACACACACACACGCACACACAGGAAAGGCAACTTTTTTTTGTCAGGTCCGGCTCTTTCAATGGCCTTCCTCATGTGCTGTTGTGACATTCACAGATGTTTGAGTACAAACGGGGAGGGGAGTGCAAGGAGAGTGTGTTCTCCTCAGACACAGACGCCATGTTGCTCCGAGGCCTGACGTAGCCCAAGCCTGCCTGCCTGCCTGCTGTTTAGTGATACTAATCCGCTTGCTGTCTTTGTCTCTCCAGGTTGTCCGTCATTCGGGGAAGCAGACGTTCCGGAAGAAGGTGTTCAGGTGAGGCCCCCCCCCCCCCCCCTCCCGGGGTGTTTCCGAAGCGTGGTGCATAGGTCATGTTCTAGAACCGCCGCGAGAACGTTCGGAAACACTATGCTCAGGTTCCACTTGGAGAGCACGTGAACCTTGTACTCGCCCCGGGTGACACCATCTGTCTGGGCCGCTGGAGTCCCAGGCAGCCGGACCAGAGGGAAACCTGAGTGGTGTGTTCGTCTCCAACACCCCTCCCTCTCTCTTTCTCTGGCTCGGCATGTCTCTCCTTCTCTCTCTCTCTCTCCTCTCTCTCTCTCTCTCTCTCTCCCCTCTCTCTCTCTACCCCCTGTGTCTCTCCCTCCTCTCTCTTTCTCTCTCTTTTTCTCTCTCTCTCAACCCCCCCACTCCCGCTCTCCCTGGCTGGGCTCTGGGCTGTGGCCTTTGTCTCTCTGCTCTGTTCAGTAGGATTTACAGTGGAGTGAGTGACCCAGGACAGCCAGTACCTGAGGCAGGACAGCCAGTACCTGAGGCAGGACAGCCAGTACCTGAGGTGCAGGCAGGGTACAGCCAGTACCTGAGGCGCAGGCAGGGTACAGCCAGTACCTGAGGCGCAGGCAGGGTACAGTGGAGTGAGTGACCCAGGACAGCCAGTACCTGAGGCGCAGGCAGGGTACAGTGGAGTGAGTGACCCAGGACAGCCAGTACCTGAGGCGCAGGCAGGGTACAGTGGAGTGAGTGACCCAGGACAGCCAGTACCTGAGGCGCAGGCAGGGTACAGTGGAGTGAGTGACCCAGGACAGCCAGTACCTGAGGCGCAGGCAGGGTACAGTGGAGTGAGTGACCCAGGACAGCCAGTACCTGAGGCAGGACAGCCAGTACCTGAGGCAGGACAGCCAGTACCTGAGGCAGGACAGCCAGTACCTGAGGCAGGACAGCCAGTACCTGAGGCGCAGGCAGGGTACAGCCAGTACCTGAGGCGCAGGCAGGGTACAGTGGAGTGAGTGACCCAGGACAGCCAGTACCTGAGGCAGGACAGCCAGTACCTGAGGCAGGACAGCCAGTACCTGAGGCAGGACAGCCAGTACCTGAGGCAGGACAGCCAGTACCTGAGGCAGGACAGCCAGTACCTGAGGCGCAGGCAGGGTACAGGTGGCCAGGCGTGCCAGACAGGCTTAGCCCTCCTTGTCCTTCATCTGGGCCAGGTCTGACACTGTACCTGACAGCCCAGCTGTGGAAAGAGAACACAGGAGGGAACTCTTGTGATCTGTACCTGCCTTATCTGGCTATTTCCTCATCCGCCATCTTTGTTGACGGCCATAGACAAGCTAAGCTGCTCTGCTCAGGAGTATTGTGTCGGTGAGCTGATAAAAAGGACTTTGTCTCATTGTGCTCCCTCTGAGCTTGCAGAAACTCAGTGGTTGCTGGGTGTGTGTGTGTGCGTGTGTGTGTGTGGGAGGGTTAAGTTAGAGCGAGCCAGGTACATAGGTTTCCACCCACACAGATTTGTGGTAGATACCATGCTGGTTGTGGAAATACCACTCCTGGGCAGGTTATATAAACATGTGACACATGAATGGCCGCCCATGTAACGGAGGCTCACATTGACAGACGTGGAACGAAGCCTCTCTGAAACGGTCGTTTCTGCTATTCGATGTACAGGCGTCCGTGTATGTCGGTACCGTCCCAGTGACTGGACACGCGTGTTCACCTCTGACCCCCCCAACCCTCCCCTTCTGATTGGAGGAGAGGTCAGAGGGTGTCGAGGGTTGCATGTTCCTGTGGAGAAGTGCCTCTTTAAGGGGACTCGTACAGGAAGTCCAATAGCACCACTGTTGCTAGGCAGCAGAGGAGCAAGCGGGTAGGGAGGGAGGCAGGGGGCGGAGGAGATGGGGGGGGGGGGGGGCGGGGGGGTTCCGTAAGTGAGCCACAGAGGGTGTCGCCATGGTGATTTGGCATCAGAGTGTTGCGGTCGGAGACCTGGGTTCGGGGATAGGAAGGAGAGAGAAAAGAGAAGAGAGAGGGAGAGGGAGAGAGGGAGAGAGGGAGAGAGGGAGAGAGGGAGGGAGGGAGGGAGGGAGGGAGGGAGGGAGGGAGGGAGGGAGGGAGGGAGGGAGGGAGGGAGGGAGGGAGGGAGAGAGAGAGAGAGAGAGAGAGAGAGAGAGAGAGAGAGAGAGAGAGAGAGAGAGAGAGAGAGAGAGAGAGAGAGCAGAGGGGGAGAAAAAGAGAAGGAAGAGGAGCGAGAGGATGGGAGGGGAGAGGCTAGTCCCTCTACTCTCTCACACACATACACACACAGGATACTTCTTAAATGCCTCCACACAACCATTGTCTTTAGCAGTGACACCATTTAGCTGGTCCAACGCTGGCCCAATGCTCTGTCACAGACTCGCTGCTAGCCTAGTTGCTAGCCTAGCTGCTAGCCTAGCTTCTATCTTAGCTGCTATCCTAGTCGTCGTTGGTGGAGAGAAAAGCAGTTTAACATGACAAGGTTTCTTCAAGCCCTCCTTCGTTTAACTGTTTGTATCTCTGGAGAACCTTGATGTACTGTTGGCGCAAGATGTGTGTTTGTGTGTGTCTATTATGTGTACGCGTGTGTGAGTTTGATTATTTAGGGGCCTTGTTCTCAGCCCACATCCTGTTCAGCACCCTCTGCCCACAAGAACACACTCAAGCAGCAGGCCACACTCATCCCCCCCCCCTCCCTTTCTCTCTGACACCTCTCACACACACACCACACACATTCACACTCAACACTCGCACAGCAGTAGGCCACTGTATGCATCATCACTCACACACAGACACGCTCATTTTCCTTCTTGCTAACACACACACACCCCTGTGCCCTGTGGATTTGCAGAATGTGGGGCTGTCAGGGCAGAAGCGCGTGGAGCTCTAGTGCTGGTGCAGAGCCAGCACCCCCCCCCCCCCTCCCTCCATATCTCTGGGGTCAGATCCGAACCAGATTGGCCCCCACGCATGCCTTTGAATGGTGGGGCTCAGGCAAGCGCTTTAAAAGGAAGCTCAAGTCTGGTTCCCATTTCATCCTCTGACCCCCCCCCCCCACACACACACGCACACACAGTTACTCTGTATCTCTCTGCTCCCACTCTCTTTCTTTCTTTCTCTCTCTAAATCTCTCTTTCTGTATCTCTCTCTCCCCCTAACTCTTTCCCCCACACACACACAGCTGTCATCTGGCTTTTTAAGTTCTGGACTGCATTTCTCCAGCTGGAGCTGGTTTAGGACTTTCCCATTGCAGACTGTGTGCCGTTCGGATTCTCACACACACATATGCACTTGCACACACATGTATGCACGCAGTCATGCTTATACTCTGGGTCTGTGCCGTCTGCATTTCCCCTCAAATTGAAAACACGCTCGATATAATACCCATACTCAGTATGTTAGCTCTCCGGAAAGTACACGCAAAAAATACTGTTCCTCTCTCTCTCTCTCTCTCTCTCTCTTTATCTCTCTCTCTCACACACACACACCCTGTGTGTTAGCAGTCTGCAGGGGGAGAAAGCGGAGGAGAAAAAAGGAAAGGAGAGAAAGAGAGGGGAAAAAAAAGAAGTAAAGGGAAGCATCTCTTAGCAACCACAGGACAGTAATTACTGAAGCAGCAGCTGGGAGCAAAGCAGATTTCCGCTGTGCGTTAAAACACTGGCGTGGGCTACTTTACACACAGCACTGACTAACCAGCACCAGCAGCCTCCTCCACACAGGGAGAGGGAGAGAGGAAGAAAGCGAGATGGAAGGGGAGAAGGAGGATTAAAGAAGGACTCGTTCTTGCCTTGATGAGAGCAGGATGTGTGTGAGAAAAAGTGTAGTACTTGTGTGTGTGTGTGTGGGGGTGTACTTGTGCGTGCACGTGTGTGCCTGCTTGCCTTGCCTGCATGCTGGCATGTGTGCAGATGGGAGCCCCTCGCTCGTGTGAGTGCTGAAATGTGCTTGCCATCATCAGAACCTCAACATAAGGCTCTGTGATCCTGGGCTCCCCCCCACCCTACCCACCCCTCCCTCATATCATCCCACTCTCTTCTCCCCTACTCTCCTCTCTTTCTCTTTTTCCTTCTGGCCTGGACCCTGGGGCTCGGTCGATGGTTGTCATATTTCTGTCAAGTGCACACAAGGTGATCTGTGGTGTTCATGTGCACTACACCAAGCCCTGGCATCTTAACCCAGCTGCCTCCTCAGTCTTCATTCTCCTCACTGATTAGAGTCTAGCCTATGCTGGAATGTTCCAGAAGGGATGCATTTGAACTGGAGCCTTCATGGACAGTCACCCTGTTTGTCAATGACAGAATCTCCTCTTGTGAGACGCTGTTTAGCCAAAGAGGAGGGAATGTTCTACTCTCTGAGGACCCGAATTCCTTGATTCGGCACTCAACGTCGAGTTAGAAGCGGTTCAGTGTTTGTCTGGCAGGCCCATGTTTGTAGATGTATGCACCAATAAAAATCCCTGTGGGAACACATGCGAGAGAGAGAGAGAAAGAGAGAAAGAGTGAGCGAGAGAGAAAGAGTGAGAGTGAGAGAGAGAGAGAGAGAGTGAGAGAGAGAGAGAGAGAGAGAGAGAGAGAGAGAGAGAGAGAGAGAGAGAGAGAGAGAGAGAGAGAGAGAGAGAGAGAGAGAGAACTCTAAGTTCTGAACAGAAGGGGTTTGAGTCATCAGCCTCACAGCCTGGGTCCACCAGAGATGAGCTGAGGCCTCCACCTGGTGGTCAGATAGAAAGCTACATGCTACGACATCAGGAAACTATCAGCCTTGGCAAATGCAACCCAGTGACTCAGGATAGGCAGAGACTTACAAACGAGAGATATAATATACTTTTCTAATTACTTTAGGACATCATGAACAAAATGCATTTAAAAATGAATAAATTAATTCGATTGGTTTAAGATCACTGGGAACCAAGCTGTGTGGTGTCATGTGTCAAAGTAGACACATGACACATGAGAATCCCTCAGACCGTGGGTGTTTGTGTTCCAGGTGTGTGAGGAGCCCCCCTCAGTCCGCACCCCCCTGAAGGAGCCCTTCTCGCCCCTCGGAGGGGTGGTCTCCACCGAGCCCTTCCGAGGCTGCTATGTCCGCGCCCAGCCTTTCGATGACTTCCCATCCAGCAACCGACGCTACCTGCCCCCACAGGTCAGTGCAGAGCACCCCCCATGGCTACCGGGGTAGAAAAACATTCCCTACGAGTTGAATACCGAACATTCTCCTGCCCTCTGTTACATTCCAGAACTGTCTTTTGATTGGTTTGACTGATGTTTGCGTCTCTCCGTTTGTTTGTCTGTCTCATTTTAAAGCTGTTCTCTATCTTTCTCCCTTCAGGTGTTCTTCAAGTCGACCCGCCACGTGAGTTTCCACATGGACGAGGAGGAGATTGTGCGGATCAACCCCCGAAAGGACGTGCACATCCGGGGCTACGAGGACTACCGTCACCCGGTCATGTGGAAGCAGGATGTGGAGAGAGACGATCCAGACTTCCCCACCGCCTTCCACAAACTAGACAGCAAGAAGTGCGAGTACCTCTTCCCCGAGGGCCCTGGTGGAGAGCCCCACTCTGGCCCTGGCATGGGCATGGGCCCCACCCTGGGGCTGGGGCTGGGCAAAGACTCGTCGTCCTCCATCAAGACGCAGCCCTCGCCGCTGCTCAAGTCCAAGAAGGGACGGCGGCGGCGGGAGGACGGCGAGCGCTCGCGCTGCATCTACTGCCGGGAAATGTTCAACCACGAGGACAACCGCCGGGGCCAGTGCCAGGACGCGCCCGACCCCATCAAGCAGTGCATCTACAAAGTCAGCTGCATGCTGTGCGCCGAGAGCATGCTCTACCACTGCATGTCCGACTCGGAGGGCGACTTCTCGGACCCGTGCTCGTGCGACACGGCCGACGAGCAGTTCTGCCTGCGCTGGCTGGCCCTGGTGGCGTTGTCCTTCATGGCTCCCTGCATGTGCTGCTACCTGCCGCTGCGCGCCTGCCACCACTGCGGGGAGGCGTGCCGCTGCTGCGGGGGCAAGCACAAGGCCGCCGGGTGACCTCCACACCTGGGCCCACACCACCACCCTCCCAGGTGAAGCCCCGGCACAGCTAGCTAAACACAGGAAGCGGATAAAAGCGGAAGAGAAAAGAAGCCGCCAATCCTTTTTTTGTCATTCCCCTCTCCAGATGGGGGTGACATGTTGTTGATCCCAGCTCTGAGGGGCGTCGGGAGATTTGCGTTTGCGTCCGTAGCCACGAGCAACGGAGGACAAACCCTCAGCCTTCGCTAGGCTCACAGGAGGTGTTAAGTTCAGGAGCTTAACGTGAGGAGGAAGAGGCGACACGATTAACAGACTTGGAGATATTACTAAACACACTCACACAGACACATGTACAAAACACACACACGCTCACACTCGTACATAAGCGTACAGAAACCAGGCCACCAAGTCAGACTCTGCTATAGGTCATGTGTAACTTTATGAAGGAGTATCGTCTTTTGTACAGGGAGTGAAAACGACACGATTAATCAAAATTTAAAAAAAGAATACAAAACTATTGTCCGTAAAGAAAAAAAAATACGTACTTGCTGTTTGAGTATGCTAAAAGGGATATGTTCTTGCTTTTTGTGAATTTGAAGTTGGGTAACAGTGGCCTTTCCTTCTCAACTCAAGCATTTGCTGACAGTTAATGATTAGACACAGAAAGTGCACTAGACATGGTACCCCCCCCCACCCCACCCCACCCTTCTTCTAAGGTAACCTCCTTCTATTCTAATGGTACATTAACCCCTTGAGCGTCCATAAGCTACTTTTTACAGTTCAGAGATGTCGCTGTGTTGTTTTCGCTGTTTATCGAATGAAAAAATAAGTATATAACACCTTATATTTTGCGATGGTACAGTCTGACATAACTTTTGACATTCACTTAGACGTTAGAATGGTTTCTTGTATTGGCACCACAATTTAGACTGTTTAATTACATTCTGTGATAAAGGGATCAATTCCATGAGCAGAAGGGAATGACAGGGATAGATTTGCGATCCTCCATCCCCTAAAACACTTTAAAAACAAATAACATGAACGCATCTTAGAATACAGTACCTGAGACCAATATGTCCATGTACTTTACCAGAATTCAATTAGTTTGACTTTTCACATTTGCTTCATGTTAAAACTGGTGTTTTTGTTTTGTTTCACTTTTTTCTTCCTTTTTTGCTCCTGCTAATTTTCTTGTCATTTTGAACGTAAAGCTGAAGTTTTGCTCAACCAGCAAGTTTTTAGTTCAACTTAGGTGAATACGGGGATTTGTACAATATAACCTTTTGTAGAATAATGAGGCACTTAAATTTGACTAGTTCTCAAGGGGAAATAATTCTCCATCTTAGAATCAGTCTGCAATCCGAAATCACCAAATAAACACAAATTATGATATAAGAAAAGCCCACTTTGAAAGCACTGGTCTGGTCTCCAAGCTTTGGTTCCAGCTCCCTCTCTAAATTCCAAAAGTCCTGTCTGTCTGTCTGTCCTATGTTATGCATTGGTATGGAAGATGAAAACCTGCTGTCATTTTAGAAGGTCACCCTGGGTCCACCGTCTGACTGTGAGCCACACAAGCCCAGTGGAGCGTTAGTGGGTCCACCGTCTGACGGTGAGCCACACAAGCCCAGTGGAGCATTAATGGGTCCACCGTCTGACGGTGAGCCACACAAGCCCAGTGGAGCGTCAGTGGGTCCACCGTCTGACGGTGAGCCACACAAGCCCAGTGGAGCGTCCGTGGGGGCATTGTCTTCCCTGTCTCTTCAGGATGTGGGTGGGTGTTTCTGTATGCACATGCAAGGAGATATACATGGTGTTCTAACTAGACTATCTTTTATTGACTCATAACAATTCTGACAAGATATTCGCCAGAGGTATAATAGGTGGATAGCTAGCCCTGGTTGGACCCCAGTTTAATATTCCCGGAACAACAAAATCAATTGTTCATGACTTAAGTGCGAACACAAAGACGGTATTCAATTCCTGTTCAAAGTAATTACACGAAACGATCACCATTTCTAATTATGGGCTCTATAAAACTACAGCCATGTACTGTTGCCCATAGATATGCATCCCCTCCCCCCTCCATCCACACCTGGAAAACAGGAAGTGACATGCAGCCTGTTTTCCTGGCTGGATGAGAGGGAAGGGGGAAACCACTTCTTCCCAATTCCAGCTCTACTATGCCGGGTCTGTGGCACCAACCCTCATTACTTTCTATGCAAACTATATTTACCATAGGAAACACATAGACCTCTTTCCAGAGTCCCTATAGATAGTGACTGGGACACTTTGACGCTAGCTAGCTTGCTAGGTAGGCAGGAAGGTAGGTAGGTAGGTAGGTAGGTAGACAATGTACAGCAGGGCTCTCAATTATTTTCAAAAGTTTGGTGTGAGATTACCATACCTGGTAATCTCACACATTTGGGTACAAAAATCCAGGAGACCGGGGGGAGGGGGGATGTTTCTGATTGGCTGGTAGGTGGCATTTAACTCTGTATAACTAGAGACAACTATCAACTTGGCGAAAAACTTCCCTCAGTATGCCTGCGCCTCGTCCATTATTTGTATATAGCGGGACAAGTTTTTCCTTACTTCTCAGCGTGAGAAATACAAGGTGTTGCGTGAGAAATGGTTGAAATGCCTGAGTCTCACGGCGAATGCGTGAAACTTGAGAGCCCTGATGTACAGTAACATGAGCCCAGGTACAGCAGCAAATTCCAAACGCGTGTAAATAAGTAACACTATATTTAAATACTGATCATAATCCCATTTGAACATTAATAGATACAGCTGTATTTATCCCTGCTGTCAGTATATACTGTAGCTTCAATTGACAGCATTATGTACATAGGTCACCTTTTAGTATTATTTCACATTGAAAAGTAGAGGGCGTTTGTGATGGAAATGACTATTGAGCTTTTAATAGAGTTTCTTTCTAGTTTTGTACGGAGGAAGGAGGATAGGGCTAACGGTACCGTAGTGACAGTCCACTTATTTTAAAATAAAGTTTGATATATAAAGCTGCTAGATACAATCACTAATTTTATTGTGTTGAGAGAGTATGAGAGAGAGAATCTATGAAAGACTGTTAAAACAATACTTAGTTCTCAGACAGCATAGAACAGTGTGTATGTGTGTGTGCGCTTGCTGGTGCGTGCGTATGTGTGTGCATGTGTGTTGGTCCATCTCTATGTAATCTTCTCCTGTTGTAATTGGATTGCCCTGTGCAAGGCAAGCTGAACCAAGGTTTGATGAACTTGATTAAAACTTGCTGGCTGAGAAGCAAAATGTATACATTTATACAAGTTTAGAGAGATACTGAAATAACACATTTCATTCTGCATTAACCAGCACAGTGCAACTTGCTGTCGTGTACTGTATTATATATGCAACCTGTCTGTCTGCTTAATTTAATTGTTTATTTTTTTTACCCGCCAGTTAACTTGGATACATAAGACTTCAGTTTTAACCACTTTGCTGCTAGTCTTTTATCCTCTTTTGATCTCGGAAATTGTGCATATCTGTGGAATGCATACAATGTACATTCTTGACTTTGTCTAGGTGAAAAGAAATGCCTATATAAAAAAAAGTTTTTTCAGTGTATTGTTTAAAATAAAAAAAATATGACTTCTTTTCACAGCAGTTAAGTGGTTACTTTTCTCCGATGCTTTTGGTGCACTGATGATGTACGTAGGCTTATTTTCATCTTAAAGCGCTTGATGATGTAACATTTGTGATTAGTTATAAATAGTGGAAAACATTTGTGTTTTTTGAAAATTGCAGTATAAATGGTACTCTAATTCTTCTGTAAACACTGCCCGTTCCCTTTCATGCATCTTTTCTTTCAGTTTCTTAGTGCCATCAACTTCACACATCCTGACAACCTCGAAAAAGTGCCTCACGCCCCTCATCGTTTCCATTTAAGACTTAACAGCTCTTGTTCTGGTTGTGTTGGTTTATATACGTCTAGGTATTTCTATCATGGTTTGAGAATACCAAGTATATGATGTAAAATTTATAGTTCAATAACTCATGTCATAGTTGTATTTTCTTTATACAGATGTAGCTTGTTACTTTTCATAAATATATAATGTAAATATGCATACATATGTTTGTAACTGTTTTTATGTTACATCATACACTTGTAATTTGACATATCAAATAACATTATCATAATAAAATGGTGAGTTTTATTACTGTGGTGTTGTGTGTAATTCTTTGTGTTACTACAGGGGTGTTTATTATGTGTGTGCTTGATATCATGATCATCATTAGTCATGTATTTCTAATATATTTCATATAACGGACTTTTTCTGGCACACTGATAACATACTGAATAGAGAGAACTGTGTTTCAATACTTATCTCACATCCAAATGCAGAAATGAAAGGACGACATCTTGTGGTTGTTCGGGCTCTACTGTGACGGAACGTATTGGTTGTTACACACACGGTGGAACCGAAATTAACCACGTTTCTGTACGGAAGCCATTGCCGTTGCATTCTAACTGTTGCAGAAAACATCACGCAATGGACAGTTCAGTTTTGCTGTAACTCGTTAAGATGTTAAGTTTACGATCGTATTGACCAGTAATTTAACACTGTTCTGATCTTTGCCACCTCCTCCAATGGAATGTGATATTTTGGATGCGTTGGATCAAATCGGGTAAGTAGACTAGCGTGCATGGCAACCACGGCGATCTTGCCATGCCATGGACATTGTGCTTTTTGCGATGTATTCTCTACGGCGAAGCATGGATATTGAAAGCCAGCTGGCTAGGTATTTAGTCAGACTACGAGATGTACAGATGTATGAATATATACTGATGACTACTAATACCACAAGACCTAGCAATACAGTCGTGCACTGCCCATTCATTCATAATACTGAATGTCACAGCTATGACGGACCACTGCTGGAGGAGGAGGCTCTGGTTAAAGCAGCGGAAGCTGGACTGGCGTCTGCTAAATATGTGAACTTGTGTAGATGGCTAGTTTTCCAACTGAAACCGTTATGCGACCTCGAAGAAGTCATATCGTCTTCGCCAGGTAAGCAAGAAAAGGCAATTCTCTCCCCATTTACACGACAGCTTTTGGACATAAAACAAATGTGTAACATCCATTTTCAATTAGAGGATTCGGATAGCCTGCAGTTTGAAATCAGTGGTTTGCTGAAGGAGTTGAACTGTCCCTATCAAAGTTTGGTCTCAGGGATCCTCCAAAGTGGTCTCCACAATAAGAAGGACTCTCTGAAGCTTTTACGTAAGTTATAACATTGGATCAGAGTTATGAAGTAAAACGATAACTATGTCTACAACCATTTAACTCAGCTGCACCTTTGTGTATATTGTTTTGGTGTGTCATGCAGTGTTTCTGAGCTCGGAGCTGCAGGCTGCACAGATAGTGAGGAGCACACTCTCCAGAGATGAAGAGCATGATGATGAAGGGAGTCCAGAACTGAAACACCTTCAGGCCATCTGTGAAACAATAAACATCCCAGAGCCAAGAGAACCAGACACAGCAGTGCTATTCTCGGAAATTGAGAAAAAGGTGAGTAGGAATAGTACACAGACCAATGAACATCGTGAGTAGGAATAGTACACAGACCAATGAACATCGTGAGTAGGAATAGTACACAGACCAATGAACATTGTGCTTATTACAAAAGGCAAATAAACTGGACTTGAACTCGAATAACACCACAACTATCACCGTGACATGTATTGCTGGCTTTAGACACTGCAGAGATTGACCTTGGGTTGAACTTTTAATCTATGTCTGTGCCTCCAGATAAACACAGTATTGCAAAAGCTTCCCAAGGAGCATGTAGGAGAGCCGGCTATGAAGACTTCCCTCAGCAGTGAACAGTGGGTGAGCAGACCGTCCTACACCGTTGAAATAGGGATGTCATGAGATTGAGATGTAGAGCCCTGCTTGGTTTTCCAGAAACGATGATGGATTTCTGACCATTACCTTCCGCTCCAACAATTTGTGTCCACTCCTGCTGTCCACCGACCCATTCACGCCTGCATTATAGAGTTCCATCCATTTGGTGTCTTCTCTGGCTCCACAGGAGAGGCTGGAGGACGTCAACAAGGCCCTGTCCTCGGAGTACGAGTGTCGCCGGAGGATGCTGATCAAGCGTCTGGATGTGACTGTGCAATCCTTTGGATGGTCCGAGAGAGCCAAGGCAGGTGGAGTCCTGTAACCTCAGCCTGTGTTTTATTTTCTTCTTCTTTTATCCCCTTAGGAAAGCCAATCCAGATAGTTTTACTTCCTGTTCTGCAATCATTGTGTTCCAAGTCCAACCTTAATCCAGCATACCTGATTTTACTAATTAGCTGTCTGACAGGCTGAATTGTGTTTGTTACAACTGAGCTTGGAGTGCAAATCTACAGGAGGGTAGATCTCCAGGAGCGGGCCATCAGACTATGCCTGCTTCAGCCTTCCGTTCAGACATAGTTAGGAACAAAACATGTCAGATGTTAAACATTTGTATCTGTGTCCCTGCCTGCTCTGACAGGAGCGGGTGGACAGCATGGCCAGAGCGTACCAGCCTAAGAGACACACCCTGGCATTGGTGCCGTCGGTGGGCATGGCGGACCTGCTGGCTGCCAGGGAGGACATCTGTAACTTGGTGAAGACCAGCAGTGGCTCCAGCAGGGAGGGAACAGCCTGCGCTGTCAACAAGGTATAGAGCTGCTCTCTGAACACATCGTTGGGACTTCTCATCCTGGGGACAGCCTTTCTGGCATGGAGATGTGGTTTGGTTAAATGTAATTGTTGATGTTGGCATTGTGTTTCTGCTTAAAGCGTATTCATTTCAAGTCAGCTTATTTTTTTTTAAATCAGCCCTCCATTTTATAACAGTGATGGCTTATTATAATATATACAAATATTTGGCTTGGGACACCACTGTGGTTGGTCTGACTCATCCTGTATTTAGAGAGTAGAAGGCTAGGTCCCATAAGGATGTCTACATTTTGTCCTGCTGTTCCATGATTCTCTGCCCTCATCCACAGATCCTGATGGGGAGAGTTCCAGACCGAGGAGGCCGGCCCTCTGAGATGAATGCCCCCCGTCCCGAAATGCCTCCATGGCAGAAGAGGCAGGATGGTGGCGGGGGCTGGGGCGGTCGAGGTGGAGGAGGTTGGGGAGGGAGCAAGGGAGGGTGGGGACAAGGAGGAAACCAGAGTGGACATGGAGGAAAGCGTGGACGTTACAAATACTAACTCAGATTTGTTGGTGCTCTTTTGTTGCTCTTTGATTTTTTTGTTTTGAATGGCCAGAAAAATCATGAACTGAACTGAATTGGTAAATGTCTTTCAGAGATGTTTTATTATTTTGCTGTTGTGATTGAAATATAGGCTTACAGCATGACATGAAATTATATTAATATTTACAATAGCCACTTTGCTGTGAATCAATCATTTTTTAATTATTTTTTTTCTAATTAAATGATTTATGATAAAAGTTGGCACCATCTTAGAATTAAATGTTATGAATTTGCATTGTGTACTCAGACGGTAGGAATACCCTATTTATTGGCGGCAATGGGCACGGGTTGTACCACAACATCTTAGTATAACACCAATATGTTATTGCAACATAAAAAATAATGATCATAGATCATGAAAACGCAGATGGTAAAGGTTTGAACCAAAGCTGTCAGACCGTCCGCAGGTTGAATCCCTGAAACGTGTCCCCAGGAATGCAGCCACCCAGTGGAATGTTCTTCCGGAGGCAAGGGGAAGTGTGACTAATTAAAACCATAGTGTATATATATATATATATATATATATATATATATATATATATATATATATATATATATATATGATTAAAACAATCTCCCTGTGATTCAATGATAGGCTGTATTTGGAAGCATGATGGTTCCACATGTGCATTATTATTGCTCCCAAGTTATTATTACGCAACAATGGCCGAAGCTGTAATCACAACAACTTACATGAAACGTTTATAGCTGAAGACCACCCAGCTGAATAGGCCCACAATCTGTGAACTGCGGTTACAGATGGAATAAGAATAGTTTAACCTGACCCCACACTAGCCTCCTAGGTTTAACAGTTGGTGAACCGTTTATGAGTGATGTTTCACACCCGTGCCCAGAAAGGACTTGAACATCCACGGCCAGCATCTCCTTCACTAACGGAAGATTTTACCAAGGACACAATAGGAGAAGTGTGGGAGGACGACGGTCAAGAGCTTGTTACTGCTCCAACCAGCCTCCGACGCCCTCAACATCCTAAATCCTCTGTCGTTTCACGGGAGAACACCATCGCGCAAAGACGAGTGTATCAGGGCTCTCACTATCAGCAGGACCAGGGAGACGCCAGCGTGACAAATAATCCTAAATATGGCACCGTGGATGACGTCGCTAATTCTCGCCGGTATATTAAACATAACATGAAGACTGACACAAGAGAGAAAGCAGAACTCATCTACATAAACAACTTGTACAGAGAAGAGAATGCTGAGCTACAAATGGCCGAGGAGTTGGCCGAGGAGAAGTCGGAAGCTCTGCGTAAAGAGAACATGGAATTTAGGAGGCAAATCAGACGCCTGAAGAAGTCAAGGGAGGACTCGGAACCCTCGGAACCCCTGAAGGAGAAGATCAAGTGCGTGCGTGCAGGACTTGAGGAGCAGAGCAGGACAGTCGCGCAGCAGGACGCGCAACTGGCACAACTAGGAGACCAGAGGGAGATCCTCAGGGACGAGATTAAAAACCTAAAAGCCGATCTATCTCTCGACAAAACACAAATTAAACAAGACGAATGCAAAATACGGAACATGAACTGTAGCGTCAGCACGCTCCAATACCAGGTTGAGCTGGCCAGACATGCTTTCACTCAGGAGAACCGACAGATGAGAAACAAAGAGTTGGCAATCGAAGAGCTGCAGTTGTTCATCGCGGAGTGCTCAGCCTGCGAACAGGCATGTAAAGGGAAACTGGAAGATCTGATGGGTCAGATTGCCATCGTCAAAAACGTAAAAGGAATGCGGGTGGGAGATGCATTGGGCGGTTTCTTTGAGTGCAGAAAGGACTCTTCTCTAGCCGAGGAACTGGTGGGAACAAGCGCCCTCATCGGAGAAAAGAGAAAAACTGAGGTGACACAAGGCTCTTCTCGTGATTGCCTTCATTCCTGGCTGTGGACGTTAGGAAATCAAATCGGGTTACCGGGGCTGGTCCACCACGCAGGGATGTTGGCCCTGGGCGTCATGATGGCTTTCTGCCTGATGGTTGTCTGTTTGCCCGCCTGTCCTGGTGTTCACGGGCCTCAATGTTCAGAGTTAATCCAGACGGCAGTAAAAAAACTTATTGAGCCATATTGCTCAATTAGTTATTTGGCTGCCACTCTCCACTGAACTAATTGCCCCGTTGACTAGTCCTTCTGAGTGTTTCCGTATTTTACCATGCAAACAGTAGCTCTTGATTCATTCATCCAAGCCAGTGACTTAAGAGACATTTAGTGTGGTTATTAAACATTGCTAAAATGCAGTAATTACATATTTTGCGGTGTTGGAATGTGTACGTGCCATGTTATTTCCCAATTTCCCGATGGGTGGCAGTATAAACACACTAAGCATGGATATCTCATTCTAGAGGGCTTTAACTTCCCTCACGTTTTCCTGAAGCCAAACCTTCAACAATGTTATCAGCAGAAACGTAGCCTACCGGAGCAATGGAATACCACCTTTGCTCGTCGGATTACATTTTACAATCTCAAAAGAGTTTAAAACTGATCATTTTAAATAGGCTACACCGTGACATATTTTGCCAAATGGGTCACTCACCAAAATACTATTATGTAATCATTTCACTTTATGACTCGCATGATCTGATGAAAAGCATTATTTAAAAAAAGAAATAAAAGTGTAACGGAATCGAAATTGTAGGCCTATACGTTCAAAAAATGGGCCTTCGAAACCCAGGGCCAGAGAGCTGTTCAGTGAACGTCCACACTATTCCAAGATTGTGATCAATTACATCAAGTAAAAAATTGTCAGGTCCAACACATTTAAGTGAAACAAAAACTAGGAAAAAAAGACTAGGCCTACTTGGTCAGGTCAGACATGCAATGTTAGGCTATTAGTAAGAATTATATAACACATTTTACACACATATTTAAGCCAGGGATGGCCCAGAGAGTTTCTGTAAATTTTCATCCCAACCAATCCAGCATTAGACTAGTTGATTCAAATAATTAGCTGGTTGACAAACTGAATCAAGCTCTTTCTGGGTTTGAGTGGGGACCTATAACAAAACATCTCCAAGAGCTGGGCTGCTTGTTTTCTTCTTTTTTTGTTATTTATTTTATTGTGAAGCAGTATTCAATAATATGTATAGATAGGCTACAACCCTGACACCATTCAACAACTAACATCCTCAGTGCTTAAGAAAAGGGAACAAGGTCGTTTAACAACAGGATGTGTCCCTCTCTATCGCACGACTCGGCTGAATCTCTCACCTTGGTGAGAACGAGGCAGGCAGGCATGCACTGTAGCCACGAACAGTCTCAGACTATAAATTGTATTGTGGTAAAGACCTGAAACATACCACTTAACACTAGTAATGAGCGTGCTGGTCAGTTAAATACGCCACAAACACGATGACGGTAAACATTGACGAGTTTCAGATATGTTTCGTATGTAGCTCCTAAATTGTTGCCAGTAGCATTCACTGGCCTTGTCTCGATTTAATCTTGGCTGCTGATTGGTATGCAGTGCTGCACAGGTGTTTATTTTAGTTTGGCCTCTCCGTAAGAAGGCGCTGGGAAAGTGTTGCTATTTGAGAGAACTGGGCCGACGGTGTCTGACACACATTGCGATGTTCACTATACTGACAGTCGATCTCATGACGAATGGGTTTGACACGTGCGGCACATTACATAACAAGCATTGCACGTAGCAATAGGCTATATAGTCTGTAACACTGTACTTTGTTTTTAATTTCTGTTCAGACGCACGCACGCCAAAACATAAAATAATCCCAAATGTCATCTATGCAGGAAACATGCGAACCTTCATGAAAATGAATAATAATAAGTTATTTATTTAGCTTTTTCATTTGTAACAATGGATGTCCACATGGGTTGAGCAAGATTGTTGGGTCTTGCTGCTAGTCTGATGGGGAAGTAGACTCTTTGGTGATTAAGTACAGCTAGGTCTCTGGCACCACACTATCTCCACCATTAACTTGTCAAAACACGGAACCCTTCAACGACATGATGAAATGGAGCACATCAGTATCACACCATCCATACTCTGGTTTCCTTTGGTGTTATGATGCTAATCAGAGTGAGGGTTCAAGTTGGTCAAACTTGAAATCTCCTTTATGCATGTCAATTACGTATGTCTTAAGTGTTTTAGATACAATTTTGTTGTGTAAAAAATTGGTGTAAAATTCACAT
Source organism: Osmerus mordax (assembly GCF_038355195.1). Taxonomy (NCBI): domain Eukaryota; kingdom Metazoa; phylum Chordata; class Actinopteri; order Osmeriformes; family Osmeridae; genus Osmerus; species Osmerus mordax. The sequence goes on along the minus strand of NC_090058.1, from coordinate 10,065,275 downwards.
ATGTAAGAGCAAACAAAATAGGCTCAAGAGCTCTCAAGAAAGCTTGGCAATGTTTCAACACTTATTCCACTGTGAGGAACACAAGCGATTCATCACAAACCGAGAAGTGTTTTGTCACATTCCCGTATTCCAGTCAGGTCATAAAGCATCGGTAGTCCAACAATAGCAGTAACTCTTCAGAAATCAAACAATGTCCTTCATAATCAAAACCCTCAACATCAAATTAACACATAATTCTAAAAAGAAACCATATAATCAAATGGTAAAAATAGATCTTAAAAATTGCTTATGATACACAATAATCATAATATAGAATTAACTGCAGATTTAACATGGTTTCGCTATATACAGTAAAGTACTGTAAAAGTGCTCAGTTTTATATGTAGTCATTGTGTAGTGTAATAACCCACAGCAAAATCTCTGTTATAATAATACTGTTGTTGAGAGGCATCACCATGTTCTCCTTTCCTCAGGTAACAATGCTGCTTCTCCTCTCTCCACCCAGGCTCCGTCATTGTGCCTTGGTTAATACTGAAAGAAAGGGTCGTCCAGAACCCAGCCAGCAGCAGCAGCCATGTTGAATCCACCGGTTGCAGTTTCTCCATTGCTCTGCAGTTTGGCAGGAGGCTGGCAGAAACCGGTTGGCCAGTAGTCCTCTAGATGGCTGTGGTGATGGCAAAGGATCGAGGCTCAGATGAGCCGGGAGTTGCGTAGGAACTGGATGAGTACTTTGTAGATGAAGGTGTATTGAGAGATGGTCTGCACCATCATCATCCTCTGCTGCCGGAGCATGTTGAGAGCGGTCGGGACGTCATGCATCTGGGGGGTGGACAAGGGGGAGAGACAGAGATCGAAAGGGAAAGAGAGATGGAGCGAGACGGATGGATGGAGAGAGAAAAACAGCACCTTAAAGGTTACAGTTCCTTACTATTTCCGAGATGAATCATGTAATCGTTTCAATCCACAACAAGGCAGCCACACAGCATTATCAGTGCACATCTGATTCAAAACGTTCTTTCGAACGAAGAAGCATGGCACAGGAAAACCCGAGCACTGCCGATCTTCCACAGGCCTCTGATGTCATGTAACCAGCGTGGTCGTCACTGTGTGACCCCGTGCGTTTTACCTCGTTGTGTTCCAGGCAGGCGATCATGATCTCAGACAGGATGACCACCCCGGTACGGCCCACCCCGGCGCTGCAGTGGACCAGCACAGGCAGGGTGGTGTTCTTGGCCTCGCTGGTGCTGTTGGTGTGTCTCCTCACAGACTGGATCTCCTCCAGGTACGCTGGGTTTGAGGAAAGGGGACGTGAAACGGTCAAGTATCCGCTTGGTAACAACATTGTTAACACACAGTGCACGACACAGTTAACACAGTATGAGGTGACTGGTTCCAGTGTGGGAGAGTGGTAGCGAACAGGCTAGCACCGCTGCTACTCACTGAGGAAGCCTTTGAAGTCCTCGGGGCAGCCGTGGTCGGGCCAGTCCGTGTACTGCAGGTGCCACACCGTCCTCTCCTGGCCCGTCAGCAGGTGCTTGATCTTCAGGCCCGTGGTGGCGTAGCAGCCCGAGTCCGTGCGGAAGCGCGTGGTGATCTTGAAGCGGCCGTACGTCACCGTGTTGTGGCGCGAGCCCAGGCGCGGCCAGTAGCGGAAGCTCTTCTCCCGGCCGCCCTCCTGGAACACGAGCGAGGCCAAGGGGGTCAGGCGATGTTCATTTGATTTGTTTATTCTTTTTTTTTGAGTGAAGGGGACACCTGATGGGACACGTGCGTAAGCGCGAGTGCCTACCTCTTCGGCGGTGACCATGGCTATGATGGCGACGCCCTGCTCCCACACCATTTGCCAGAAGTCCTGGCAGGTGTTGGAGAGCGGGCCCTGCGAGGCGATGTAGCTCCACTCGTCTCCGCCCACCGTTATCTACGGGTGCACAGGTGAGAGGAGATGAGGATTAGTATGTCAGGCCTCAGCCAGGGAGCCAGGTGCCCCCTTGTGGGTGAATCAGCAGCCTTATCTCACCTCTATCTGCTGTCCTGGCAGGCACACACACTTGATTAACAAGCCAATGATTGACACGGACAGACAGCAATCACTGATCTGGAATGAAGATGATCTCAAAGTGCGTGTGTGTGTGTGTGTGCGTGCTCCAGGCGTACCCGGACGTGCGAGGCGTTGATGTAGCCCGTGTTGTTCTCCTTGGTGGGCACCAGCTCCACGCGCGTGTCGTCGTAGGGCAGCACGTCCTGGAAGCGGTTGCGCTCGCCGCTCTCGGGCAGCAGGGCGATGTTGCAGTCCCCGTTGGGCCGCCGCTTAGGAATCTGCTCGTACTCTGTAAACACCATGCCCTGCTCTAGACGCTGTTCTAGAACCTTACACTGAGACACACCCACACACACACAAATAATGAGACTCAACAGACTAGCTGAATGCTATATCTATGGCACCACTTAATACTTTAGTTACAGTAAGTACATTAGGTAAGTGTTAATATACCTAGCCTGAGAGTAGAACATAAAATCCTACATCCACGGGTGCTGACTCTCGAGGTAAACATACCAAACAACGTACCAAATGACCCTCCCACTAGAGAAAGCTGTGAAATTCCACCCCCGCAAATCGGTCTGACAATCCATCAACATTCCCTATCGTGTCCCGCCTCCACCACCACTGAGCTGGACACCCAGAGGCTGCACGCGCGTATGGCTGGCCGGAGGGAGGGAGCCTGTCGTCTGGGGGCTTACCCTCTCGTCGTTGGAGGCCAGCTCGGGCTCGTCCTTGCCCTGGTCGTGCAGCGGCAGCCTGGACGGGGTCAGGCCGTTGAGGGCCGCCACCTTCAGGGGGCCCATCTTCTTCACCTCGGCCCGCGAGCCCTTCTTCATACCCTGGGTCAGACGACGGAGAGAGGAACAGTCCGGTTGAGGGTGGTGGGACAAGACGAGTGACAAATGAGAAAGAAGGACGGAGATGTTGACAAGAGGGAGAGTGGATACGACTGGGGCAGGAGAGAAAGAGAGACAGAGAGAGAGAGAGAGAGAGAGAGAGGAGGGCGTGGGAGAGGTTCTCAGCAGTCACACAGGGTGTCCTCCTGGGGAATGTCGCCCGTCTGGTTTTACAGGTGACCCTGCTGCATTTTTTTGCAGCCAAGCCACATGCTGTCAGTGTCTTTGTTTATGTCACCGCATCGGTGCTCTGATACTAACCAGAAAGCACCTCGGGATTGACGTCACAGGGGAATTGTGCCTAACAGGCTTGTTGAGTCGACAGCGTCATGTCACATGATGATAATGTTACATGTATAGAAAAGATCAAAGGATTCTTTATCTTCCTGCCGTCTGCCCTGACATTGAGAACTTCACCAATAACAAATCAGTGGGTCATAGTACATCATAGTACAGTACTGGTATTAAAGGTCCCATAACATGAAAACTTCACTTTAGGAGGTTATTTAACATTAATATGAGTTCCCCTAGCCTGCCTTTGGTCCCCTAGTGTAAACCAAGCCCTGGGTATTCTTCTCCGCCTTTGAGAAAATGAGAGCTCAAACGCTCGGTTTTGAAAATCCCCCTATTGTGATGTCACAATAAGGAAGGTTACCTCCCCTTTCTCTGCTTTGCCCACACAGAGAATTTGGCCCACCAATGAAAAAACGAGCTACAACCGTGCGAGCGCGACATTGGTTTTTCCTCGAGACATCATGGCTTGCAAACGACCGAAACATGGCAGTTAGCCCCGCCTCTTTCTTCCTCATAGCATTTAAAGCTACAGACACAGAAACAGCACGTCCTGAGGAAAGCTCATTGTGGGACTGCTCATAGTGCCTGTAATTCTGCACCAAGGCTGAATTTCAGGAAATAGACTTCAGATACAGTATTAGGGGACCACTAAAGCCTATATAAAAGCATCCAAAAACAGCATGTCATGGGATCCTTAATGACTTGAGTGTGTGTGTGTGTGTGTGAGTGTGTGTGTCTTACTGGAGGAGGCAGGCCTTCCACAGTCTTCTTGGCGGCAGGTACGTCGGACACGGGCCTCTTCTTGGTCTTGTTGTATTTGGCCTGGCTGCTCAGGTCTCCCTCCGACACCGAGGGCATCATCCTGGGCTGCTGCTGACGGGGCAGGTACATCGCCTCCGCCTCGGGGATCAGCGGGTGCGTCTGATAGGCCAGCGGCCCGGTCAGGGCGGGGTCGAGGGAGGAGCCCGTGGGGTAGGCGGGCGGCGGCTCCAAGGGGATCTGAGCCAGGGAGACCAGGTGGTGTTGCTGGGGGTCAGGATGAGACACGCCCCCCAAGGCGTCCTGGGACCGGGGCGTGTGGCGCCCGCCATCGTCCTCGAACTCCTCCTCCTCGCCGCTGCTGTGCACCAGCATGGTGGCGTCCGACAGAGACTTTTTGTGGCCGTAGCGCACGTCCTCCTTTCCCTCCCCGCCGTCCTCCGACTTGGTACGCTCCAGGAACACGTTGAGCTGCGAGCCCTGGGAGGGGCCACGCTGGGCGGGGGGGGGAGTGGAGGCTGTCTCGGCAGCCGAGGCCGAGACGGTCCTCTCCTTCACCCTCATGCCCTCCAGGCTGTAGGCCAGGCCAGCGATCTCGATGGAGTTGCGTTTCTGGGAGAGGTGGGGGTGTCGGTGGGGGGGTGCGGCCAGGAACAGGGGCTCCGACACCTCCTGGAGGGAGTGGGCCACGGGGAGGCTGTCTTCCTGGAAGGTCTGGACCGAGTGGTGGACCCGGCGGGTGATGATCAGGTCCGGGTTGCTGCTGCTCACGTACAGGTGGCGGGACAGGTCGGGCGTGCTGTTGGCGGGCCGCGGGTGGGCGCCGTACGGGTAGGGTGGCGGCGGGCGGTACACCTGGGTCCTCATGATGTTGGGCGCCGGGTAGTCCTGGGCCTGCTGCAGCTGGACGTTGGTGAGCTCGGGCACGCTGACGGCGCCCACCACGGGCCTCCTCTCGCTGGGGTGGGGGTACGGCGAGGGGCTGTGGAAGCTGGAGTTCAGGTGGAAGGGGTAGTGGTGGTGGGCGCCGCCCCCGTGCTCCCCGCGGATCTCCGGCTGGCTGTACACCAGGGGGTCGGGCCGGCTGTAGGCGTACGAGTTCCCGATGTTGAGGTTTCGCATGGAGTGGCTCTGCCGGTGCTCCTGGGTCAGAACCATCCCCCCTCCTCCTCCTCCCCCGCCGCGGGTCTTCTGCCTCATCACCGTCTCGTAGTCGGGCGTGGCCCGGTAGGACGGCGGGATGAGGGCGCTGTGGCGGTGGGTGGGGACGTAGTCGGGACGCGTGACGTCGCTGCCCGTGATGGAGGGGTTGGAGGACATGGGCGAGGGCTGCAGGTAGTGCTGGGGGTTGGTGAGCGAGCTGGTGCTGTGGGCGCTGTACACGCTGCCGTTGCGCAGGCGCCCGCCGCCGCCGTACTCCAGCGGGGAGCGGTCCAGGCTCGTCTGGGAGTGGTAGTAGTAGCCGTTCTGGTTGTTGATGTACAGGTTGTCTGCAGCCACGGCGGGAGAACACACACGGACACACACAGACACACACACACACACAGTGTTGAATTAAACGAGGTTCACTCTCAGGAACACACCAGTTTTATTCCCAACCCTAGCTAGCTAGTCGTGACGTGTTGGAATCCTAGTTGTGGCGTGGTGGGGATACCTTGCGAGGACGTGTAGGGCTCGGTGAAGTGGCCGTTGTAGTGCATCTGGGGCGGGGGCATCATGTAGGCCTGGGGCTTTGGCTGGGAGCGGACATGAGACAAGAGGAGGACTGGGTTAGCGAGCACACGGTGATCCTGCTGCTGCCAGTCAGCCACGGGGAGCAGAGCTGCTGTCTGATAGTGCTGCAGGGGTACTGCTATGACCAGGGGAGGAGGATGATGATGACGAAGGCGTCTGTCATGTGCTGCCGTGCGCATGCCATAGCTTTGCAGGCAGAGGAGGATTGTGTGTGTGTGTGTGTGTGTGTGAGAGAGAGAGATGGAATGCGAGGGTGTGCGTGTAATAGAGAGAAGGTGACCTTCTGTGTGCGGATGTGTGTAAGAGACAGAATGTGTGTGTGTGTGGATGTTGGTAGCATACCAGAGACAATCGGGTGGAGGACCTTCGTCTGACTGGGTTCACGGCTGTGGGTTGGGTTTGGCTGAAACATTCAAAACGAAAGTTAATCACTTTGAAACTGAAAACACAAGGATTCCCTTTTAATAGAAACGGGTTTAGATGAAACGGAGCACAGTTCAGTTCAAAATGAAAATTCGGCTCTATTTTACAATCAGGACTCCAGTCAACTGGGATGCGATAGTGGCGTGTACAGAAAATCGAGCTCGTTTCATGAGTGTTGTGTTTGTGACGTCCAAATGGTGCCTGTGGAACTCCCACATGCTGCGGGCCAGATCAGATGAAGGCCGGACATGTTCTGGTCAGAACTGAGATCGCTGGGTAGGAGGAAACATCCAGTGGAGAACTAATGTTCCTAAAACCTTTTGGTCAATGTGCTTTCGTGGTGAAAAGCTCAACCACACTGGTGTCTCTCTCTCTGAGCTGAGCCTCTCTCCCTCTATGTGTGCCTTTGGGTCTGGTGTCTCTCTCTCTCTCTGAGCTTGTCTCTCTTCGCCTGTCCCTCCCTCTCTCTAAAGTCAAGCTTAATGCATCTATGGGCAGGCCTGTGGCTTGGGGTTAGGGGGTGGGATTGGGAGTGGTTCAGTTTGGGGGGGGTGCTGTAGGTGGGGGGGGGGGGCGGAGATCAGCGTTGCTCACCCCTTGTTAGAAGGCAGAGAGGGACGAGAGAGCATTGGAAAGCGAGGAAAGGAAAGAGTGAGAATGGACTTCTGGGAGCCCTCAGAAGGTGGGGGGTCAGACTCCTCTCTGGAGAGGAGAGGGACAGAAGTGAGGCCGCGCCTCAGAGGTTACGCACACACACACACAACGCCCCCACACACACACACACTCGCACACCACACACAGACAGTCAGACCACACACCCACATGTGAAGACACAGGAACAGGACCAGACACATTAAGAGGGACACTTACAGGCTGCTCTTGTTAATCTTATAAAACTTGTGCCGGGCCAGACACATCCGGCACACATATTTGGAGGTTTCCATGTCTTCCTGCAGAGAGCAGAAAGAAAGCAGGCAAACAGTGAGCCATTCTGCACACCGAGTCCGCTTGCTGATTCACACCCGCAATACTAATCCACCGCATTTTGAAATACCTCCATCCACTGCTACGTGGCTGAACATTCATAGCATAGCGTACTGGTCAAGATGAAATATAAACGCTTACACACACCGAAATACACACAGGTGCATCACTGGGAGGGACTGACTGACAGCTAACTCAATCTCTGGAACAGTCTATTTAGAGAGCAGACACTCCTGGAGAGAGGGAGGGGCACAGAGTAAGAGAGGGCGAGAGAGAGAGAGAGAGGGCGAGAGAGAGAGAGAGGGCGAGAGAGAGGGCGAGAGAGTGAGAGAGAGAGAGAGAGAGAGAGAGAGAGAGAGAGAGAGCGCAGAGGGAGAGGAGTGCGGGCTGTGGTGCGGGGCTGGGGGTTGAATACTTGCCGTCTGGAACTGTACGCTCTCCTCTTTGTTCGCCAGCTCCAGGGCAAAGAAGGACTTGTTGTGAGTCATGTTGTTAATCTCATTCCACCTACACGACCAATTAAAAAGACACACACACACAGGCAAAACGCATGAGGTGACGGCAGTCCCATGTCACTGTAGAAAGCCACAGCCTCTGTCAAGACTGTGGGAGAGAAGGCCCCCATTGGAAATCAAAAGCGTACAGTGGACAAAGGAATATGAGTGGGTGGGATATCTCAGAAAGTAGTACTACTGATCTCTGTTCAGACAGTGAATGGAATCTAAGACTGTCACTCCATGGGGCATTGCTGTCCAGATGACACTTCCTGCCCTGAGAACCAGGGCCGGCCTCGCAAGTGAAGATCTCAGCTCATCCTGGACCGGCAGGGGACAGCCTTCACCCGAGGACAGCCTCATAGACCGTACCCAGCCTAATACAATTGTCCCGGGACCTGATGCAATTACCGGTCTCGGCTGAGAATTCCCAGACGGAAGGCCGTCTGTGGCGGACTTCACACACAGCCGTGGATCGTGTGGCGCTTTGCCGTACCTGAAGACGAGGGGGGGGCGGCCGTTCTTGTGCTTGACGAAGATGCCGTCCAGACATGCTCCCAGGAGGATGTCGGTGCCTTGGCTGTCCTGTGGAAGGGCATGGGGGGGGGGGGGGTGAGGTAGAGATAGGAAGCGTCAAAGGGTAATCCTTAATGGAGGGGAACATTTGACTGTGTGTGGTGGACGCGGAAGCAGGTCAGGCCCAGCCTGGCTTGTCTCCACGGTGACATGGACGAGGGGGGGGGGGGGTCGCTAACCTTGGCTTGGTAGCTCTCCTGCCCATAGCCCTCCATCTTCTCCACCTCCAACATGTATAGCATCTCGGCCTCTGGAGCGGGCAGCCCCCTAGCATGGAGAGAGAGAGAGAACGCCACACTGTTCACTACAAACTGACAACAACGGAATGTCTGTGTGTGTGTGTCAGTCTGGTGGAGCTGAATACGGAAGACAACATTCACAGACAGACTGTCTGTCTGTCTGTCTGACGGACAAGCAGACACAAAATAGACAGGGAGGCAGAACACGTTTCCGTCTCCTTCCCCCAGCCATGCTCCAACTCCACCGACGTCAGCTTGATCGTATCTTGCATCTGTTTCAACGTGCTCAATAGACACATACGCAAAACCATCTCAAACAAGTACATGTGGGCATACACACACACACACACGGAGAGACGCACACATATCTGAACTTTTCACCTTCCCACCCCAACCTGACACCTCCATGCCTGCCTCCCTCCCACCCGCCTGCCTTCAACTAGGGCCAAGTATGTTCTTGGCCCTAGGATGTTCTCTGCTTTTTACAGCCCATTCCGTCCATCCATCTCTCTCCAGATAGAGAGAGATAGAGAGATAGCGAGAGAGCAGGAGAGGGAGAGAGAGACCGTCGGTCCATCTGTGGGGAGGATGAAAAACCTACATGTTGGAAGGAGGGAAGACGAGAAACAGATGTCTTTGGATTAGGAGAGGAGAGAAACGAACGGGTCTCGGTGCCAGCTCTGACTCCAGCTCTGGCTTTCATCTCGTCTGCGAGTAAATCACAGGCGCGGGCCCGTGGTCAGGCAGGCTTATATGGGGACTGCTAAGCGAGAACAGATGAGAAGGAGCGACAGGGCCGGCTACATGTGGACCTGGAGAGAATTAAAAACCCGGCCTGCCAGCGTCAGCATGGGAGAGATGTGAGGCTGTTTTTCTCATGAGAATGAGAGGCGCGTGTGTGCGTGTGTGTGTGTGTAGCTTCGCCACAGATATAGGACAGGTTGCCGGGGATGCTGGGACTTGGTGTATTCTCTAACCTGTAGTTCTGGTAGAGCAGAGCCACCTTCTGAGTGGCCTCCTCCAGGACTCTCTCATCCTGGATCCAACCCTGCGCAGACAAGACAGACGGACAGAGCTTGTGACATCTACGGTACATCGCCTTTGAATACGCAGCACAGGTTAGCCGGTGGTTAAGAATGAAACCGAATCATACTTACAATGGGGAACAGAACAAACTTCTGGAGGAAGTCCTGAGACTCGTATCGATTAAAGTCTCCAAAGTCAGCTGAAACAGACAAATGTGTGTTGTATTAGAGAGAGACAATGAAAAAATGCTGATTGAATTCATGCTGAATGTACCGGGGTGGTTGGTGTCTAAAAGTAGGTTGAATTTCATAATGCGTCTATTTCCGACTTTAGAAGGCAGACAGAGTTTGCGTCCGAATGGCGTGATGTTTTTTTGGGAGGGCGGTGGATGGTGTTTGATGACCCGACAAGCTACTTTTAGGGACCAGGGGATCCGTTTGTTACGGCAGGGGATCGCTGCGGCATCTAGTGATCCAAAACGCTCTCAGCCACCTCAGCCTTACAGCGAGCAGCGTTCTCAGCAATGCCTGCCATCCTGGGCCTCAGCCATGCTAACGTGCTGCGCCGAGCAAAAATAGAAGCCACCCGACATTACACATATAGAACTACTAAAGAAATGTAACGTGAGCAAAAAATTAAGAAAAAACTATTGGAAGGTGCGTTAACACTTTGCACGGTTAACCAAGCCTTGAAGAAAATCGTGGTATTCTGCCTAGGCCTCCTCCTCTCTGTTCTGCACACTGTCCAGTCCTTTGGACCTGGTGGTGGTGGAGTAAGTGATCTCAGCGGCTGGGCTATGTTAACACCCAGGCCAGTAACTTGCACTGCCTGATATAACTTTGCCAGCAGTGTCTGAGATTCTTCTGGACAGACAGAAGCTGGAGGAGGACTTTTCAGGCAGACTGGAGACTAGTGTTAAGGGGGTTTAACACCCCACAGCCCACAACCCCCAGAACTGTTTTATTGTTTGGTCTGAGTTTTGATGGTGCTTGTTAAGTGCTCTACATTAAAAGTTCCATGAAAGACATTATAAAACAGAAAATGGAATAGTGGACATGACTTGACTACGGACTAACTCTCAGACTACAGCCCAACTCCAGAACTCATTGCAGAACTGCATGCTGAGGGTTCTCTAAAATTCTAAATATTTCAGGCCAAAGTTCACATTCTTTCTCAGAATCAATACGGTTTCTACGGTCTGGAATTCACACCAGTGAGCAGCAGGGGCTGTGTAGTGGCAAAAACATTCATTTAGTTTTGGTCTGAGGAATTGTCAGTATGTTGCAAAAGGTCTATGAAGTTCTGTGCAAGTTTGGTCAACATGTGAGTAAAGAGGCATGTTTCATTACCTTGCACTGCCAGGCCAGCCAATCGGATAGCCTGTTCTATAGAGCATGGGATTCTGCCTTCCAAAACATCTTTCTTTAGTTGTAGGTAATACTGATATCTATAGAAAGAGAGAGAGAGTATGTTATTGTATGAGTAGAGGGAGAGAGAGAGTAGGTTACTAGTGTACAAGTAGGGAGAGACAGAGCGCAGGTGACTATTGTACAAGTAGGGAGAGAGAGAGAGCGCAAGTGACTATTGTATGAGTATGTATAGAGTAGTTTACTGTTGTAGTAGAGAGTAAATTTCTATTGTACGAGTACAGAGAGAGAGAGAAAGTAACTGACCGTACAAGCAGGGTAAGAGAGAGTAGTTTACTGTACTGAGTAGAAGCGAGAGAGTGCGGAGGAGTAAATGAGTGTGTTCTTGTATGAGCGAGTTCGAAAACAAAAAAGGCGAAGAAAAGGGAACAAATGCGAGAGAAGGGTGGCGTGGGGGGGGTGGTCGAGTGAGCGGGGGGAGTCAGTGACTGAAGGCGGAACCAAAAGGAGGAAGGGGAGAGGACGAGGCATGGATCGGCTCTCATGCTTTGGGGAGGGGGGGCCTCTCCGTCCGGCTGTGCTCCGTGACGCTCCTCACCTGGTGATCTCCTGCTGCAGCTGGGACGCGCTGGGCACGTAGAACACCACCCCCAGGTACACGGTGGGCTCCAGGCCGTACTTATCCAGCTGCTTCTTCAGGGGCTTCTCCAGGTCGATCCATCGCTGCTGGTTCTGCTTGTTGAAGTACCAGAGGCTGAAGAATGTTATCTGGGGGGGGGGGGGGGGGGGGGGGGGAGGAAAGAGAGGGGGGAGGACACTGTCACCCATGGGACAAGAATCATGGGACCCGGAGCGAGGCTACATAGCAGCCTGCATCTTAAAAGACATGACAAAACAACACAGAGGCTGATGGGATCGATGTATGTGGGGTTTCATCTTACCAATGAAAGGCTTAATTACTGTCTATGGAGGGGCAATCCCTTTCGGCATTGTGAGCAGAATACACGCATTCATCTAAAACCATCCGCAGAGCTGCATCATGGGGCATGTGAAGCTCCAGCAGGCTACGGGCTGCCACTCCCTGCTCAGTCTTGTGACTGTCTGGCCAGAGCTCAGAAGTATGCATCATAACACGCACTGAACACCAGGTTGGCTTGAGGTAACCTGGAGCCTATTGTTTTTGTTGGAAGGGAGGATCTCCCACAAGACTCATTACCTGATGGTTACCAACCACAGTTAGGTCATTCCGGCTAACTCTGGAAGACGCCCTGTTTTTGTGCAAACATGAAGTCATCCAAAGTAATGTGCTTGACAAGTGTGATGACTAAAGAGCTTAAGTAAATAACTAGGCACATAACAGAATCTACAGAAATGAAGACCTGTTCCTTTTACCGCTGAAATTGAAATTACAACTGTAAATCAACCGTGCTCTGTTTATTCCAGTGTGCAGTCACAAGACTTCTCGCCGACATCATGTGACCCCGCGTATCACAACTCTACTAAAGAGCGCGAGCTCATCTTGGCTCTGTTGACAGTTAGGCGTGTTGCACATTAAAAACCATTGGAATTCAAACTGTCCCCCCATTGCAAAAGTTCAAACTCTGTTCACACCACCATCTCTCTCTATTGGTAGAGGCTACATGACCTTTCAACCAAAACCACATCCATTCCAGAGAGGAACAGAGGGCAAGCACAGCTAAGCCAATGCAGGCACAAACATCCATTTGTCTATCTACAGTATAGCCTGTCGCCCTCCACATGGCTGACTACCTCAAACGCCATGATTTAGATTACGTTCTAAAACATGATATTACTGGCATGTAGCCACATCTTACACAATGTCATGCTGTGATCTAGTTTCATCTTCTGATCAAATCAGAAACCAACATTACCTATAAAGAGAGTTTTACTGAGGAACACAGGTGGGTGTATTATTATATTCCCATTAGTCCTTGTCACAATTACGTGACAGGATATGACTAAGGGCCCGTGGAAGGTCTGTGACAATGACAAACGTCTTGTGATCCATAGCCGCATATATTAACCCATAGACTACTTTGATATGACAATTTTGGCTACTTGAGTCTTGACAATAATTAGACAGCGTCACAGTAACAAGTGGTCTATCACAAACACATGTGACAACAATTACGGCATGTGTGTTTCGGCATGCTCATACATACCTCCCGTAACTCAAGTCTCTGGGCAACTGCCTCCAGACATTCCTGACCGGTGCTTTCCACAGAAAGAGTAAACTCAACAAACTCGCCATTGAGCAGCTGAATGCGGGTGACCAGACAGCTCTTGCTGGAGACTGTGTACCTTCGAGTTCTTTTGAGTTTTAGGCCAAACGGCAAGGGCATGTTTAAGATCCTTGTGCAGGCAGGCCCTTCCTTTAAGAGTCCAGAAATAGGCTACTTGTCCAGCTGCCCCTTCACAGAGTGACTGGATATGAGGCCATCCACAATTCAGGCACATGCATACCTGTTGGAGAACACAGATATAATGTTATGGCAGACTAAACCAAACGCTAATACTTGACAGCCCAGTACATCTTACAGAGATGACAAATGCCTAATTGTTGATGGCAGGGGCCTGCAGCCAATTCTGTGTTGTGTTCAGGCAATCTATTGTCTAATCACGACCACAGCACAGTCATCACAACTGTACAAAACCACACTGGCCTAAATACTAGTACTAGCTTGTTGCATCCTGCTTAGATGTGCGTCTAGGAAACCCTTGAACTTATTAGTTACAGTAAGCCTCTTAAAATGTGGAGCATCTTCTTTCTAACAGAAGTCACCAGTGTCAGAGACGTTATGAGCTCCTCCGTAGGACCGTAGGAACATCTAGCTTGGTAACTCGATGTCTTCATTTAGTTGTCAATGTGTAAATAGTTGTGCAGATTAGTAGCTAACCATTAACTTTACATATACGATGTACGGAAACTTTCTTACTGCACTCAATGCATGGACGTTTTATACTGTTATATTAGTAAACAAAAATAAAGCATTGCTAAATTGTTTTACAATGAAAAAATAGCCTCCTGCTGAGCTCGTGTTTATGTTTAACGCCTGTCCCATGGACATGCAATAGAAGGAGTAACAGATTGGGATCAGCAATAAGTACAAGCTCTAAGTATAGTTCTCCAGCCAGTTGGTATGGATTCAATAGACTCATTTACTACCACAGTTCCTTAACACATGCTTGGTGCAACAAGTCGTAAATTACTGTAACATTCTAGCCAACGTATTCAATTATTTGGCGCTTTATGCTAATTTACGACTTACAGTTACATGTTCACCACTAACATATACAGCATGTAAAACACACGATTCCAGAACATGTCCATTACAGCAACACTCTAAGAGCTTTTTTGGAGAGAAAAAATGTTCAGTACTCGGAGCCTAGATATCAACTGCTGAACTGCGTCGGCTAGTAAACTAGCTACGCTAGCTAGCTGCAAACCAAGTGCAAGCTCGGCGTTTGCCCAGAATCAGAAAGCAAGCATCATCAATATCGCTGGGAAAGTTTTCCTCTACATGATCATACCTGTCAAAGGCAAATAAATCAGTTTCATATTTGTGTAATCCCTTGCGACCATCAATACTAGTTTGCGAAGTTTCCTCTGAAAGGTCTACATGTTGGGTTTCAAACTTGGAAAGTACGACTCCATGCCTAAATCCGATCCGAAATCTAACCAACACAACCAACGTGCTTCACTTCCTGCCGAGACTACAGCAACAAGTGGATCCCTACATCCGCGGGTCTACATTCTACCACTTTTCCCAAAACGTTTACAGATCGACATAGCCCATAATCAGGAAATCATATATTTTTTTATAACGTATAGTTACAATATTTATTACAACGATCAATGAGCAAGTCTTTCGTTTGATTATTTTTTAAATGTTTTGTAGTTCTTTAACAGCGGCGTGATACATAGAGGATTTTTTTTGAGGCTATGACATCAGACAGCTGGAATGTCAGGCAGGGAAAATATCAGAAAGAGGACAGCTGTGTTATGCTGATCTACTGCAGTGCTTTGCGTGTTACATTTATTTTACAAATACTTCATTCTCACTTGAAGGTCTTCATTACAGGACGTCCCAGCGAAATCCAGTTACTTTAATTCAACGGAGGAGTCCCTGTTTTCACCAACTAGGGATTACATTGGGTCGGAGCCCACCGGTGCAGGGCTCCGACGCAGCCTCCAGGGCAGGGGTAGCCTCCAAATTCACAATGCATTTTCACTCAATTATGTCTAGCCACAAATGAATACCGCTAAGGGTTAACACGAGTCCCAGAAGTTTGCTACTAGCACCAAATCAAGTTGCGCTCAACAAAAATGTATGTTCATTGTGTGTTATGTGCAATTGTGGCATAAGTAGGCCATGCAAATGCATACAATGTATGTACAAATGTATTCTAGAAATCAGCGGATAACAAACATTGTATTGTAAAAATTGAAAATATAGTTATTATCAATCACAGTCATAGTAAGATACAGGTTAAAGACTACAGTGCATTGAATGAGAATAAAAAGCCTGTTTCCTCCAAAAATGCATTACATTCTGTAAGGGTCCTGAGAGTGTGAAACTAACATGCGATCACTGATGCTACTTCAAAGAAAATCAAATAGGCCACTACAAACGTGAACAACACTTAGATCAGTACAGTACAAAAATCTATTTATGGTTCTGACTATTGGTATACTTATTGGTAAATAGCTAATACTGTATAAATCTCCATGGCAATGCAGTGCCTTGAACTAACTCCACCTTGGCAGGGGGTGGGCATTCCACAATATGAACAGTAAGTACACTGTAAGTTTTAATTTTTGAATATATAAGTTGTAACAAGTCTCTTTAGGCAACATCAACTATCAAAAATATCTTCAAAAGTCATCATCACTGAGAGAGGGTACTTTGTTAACAAGTTCTGTGACGCCCTGTGAGTCATTATTTGAATTACTGGTCACACACAGTGACTCTGCAATGTTTCTGCCCAGTTCCTCCAGCTCTCTGGAAATTCCATCATCATGAACGGCTGCTGGGTTTTGGGAGATATGGTCCTCATCATTGGTTCCAGAGTGACTGGCTTCTTCAGCCAGGGATGATTCATGTTCTTGTTTGTAATTGTGCTGGTCATCCGTCTCCTGTACAGCTTCCTCTGAAGAATAATCTACAGTCCTCTCCGGAGAGATTCTATGGAGGGGTGTTGACATAGATAGGGGGAGCGTTCTCTCCAGCTTCTCATTGTGTCCCTCATTAAATGATGCATAGGGTAAAGTATCAGTGTCTTCTTTGGTGTCAAAGGTCACTTCTGTGTCCGGGCTCTTCCGGTGCCAGTGATGCAACAGGTTGTGCTCGCTACTCTTAGGCTCTGTGCTACAGGTGGGAGTGTTGGCTGGACTCTGCAGGTCATTCTGCAATACTTCCAGTAGGTGGCGCATTTTATCCTTTAAAAAGAAATGCAGTGACAATATGATCAAGCGCTCACTAAATGCTTAGACTTGCTACACAAGCAATTACGCTCGACCATTTGTTGATAGTAAAGGAAGCATCTACACAAACTATATAAAAAGGGACTCAAAGATGTCTTTAGAAACCACAAAATAGGACTTTGGTTAAACGAATGGGGATTTTCAAGAGGAACAGAACCATTAATTCCAATGGGCCATGTCCTGGTTGCAAAAAGCAAATAAACATAAACTTGAAACCTGAACTAATACATACTCACCTCGTCTAGTCGCAGTTTATTTATTTCAACGTGGCGTTCAAACACTCGCTCTAGGACCCTTGTTGAGGGAACAGGCAAAGAAAATCACCATGAAGTAACATTGTCGTACCCCTGGATGGTGTTTAAATACCCATTATGCGATGATGAGGCAGTATTATTAGGACTTTCATCAAGGCCATCATCTGGATTTATGGCCTGACATGAACAGGGGATGCAGTGTTGACTGCAGATGGCCCTGCAAGGTCTCGGGTGTCCAGAGAAAACAGTTAATATAAAAGTGACATACCTGTCAGAGTAGAGTCCCCGAGACAAGATCTCGTTTGTTACATCGGCGATAAATTCAAGGTACATCAATTCCTCCTCCCTGTTGAGAGATGAAGTGTTGACTTTGCAGATATTCTAAACGAGCCCCACAAGAGCTGCAGTTAATAGTGATCCTTCATGTAGCATTTATGTGTGTTAATCTAACGTGTTAGCATCAGCATGTTTATTCATAAAAGCCTCAAAAGAGTCTGATCATGTCAACCTGACAGAAAAACATACTCGGCAGACACTCTCTTGAGGATTGGAGACTTCATTCCCTCTGGTGAAACTCTAGAAGCGACAAAAATACTTGGTTTCACAAAATTTGCAACATTTAAAAGCTATTGCCACAATTTTGTGCTGTCGTTTGAGGCTATAGGTGAATATTACCTATAGGAAGAAAGATAAAGGTCACTGTTACGGCTTTTGAACTCTTTGTTTTGGTGTCCAAATGCTGAGGGATCTAATGCGTGGGAGTCATCGTCTGACCACTCACGTTCAGCACAAAATCCCTGTCAAAACAGTAAACAAGAAATGGAATAAAGATGTACTGAATATTCAATACATTATTTTTCACTCTCTGTGTCAGCATGTCCATGTTTTACGACTTATTACAACAGAGTTGTTTACGCTGTCCTGCAATATTAATCACTTTGAAATCCTTGACCTTGAAGCACAGACTTTTCCAATCTGAGAGAGTATTTTATTGGATGCTGTTCCTCTCTCAAACCAGCAAATCAAGTCTGCCAGTATGATTGATACTGCAGCCGTAGACATCTTCTTATATCATTACTTCATGGCAAGACCTGGATATCGCCAGGCAATCAATCACACTTGCTGTATCCTTAGGCTACCCAACTACTACCATGTGTCTATAATCTCTGGAGCAGCACACCGCTTAAAATAAACTCAAATATTTTGCTGATCTTGCATTGTGTGTCATTTGTGTAAGTCCTTGAATGTCATTATTTTCATTAATTATCGGGTTCATCTCTAAAATCCAGCCAACACTGGATACTGGATAGTGTATTAGTATGGCATACTGTTTGCCTACCTCTCGGCACAAGACTCCTTCATGTATAGGCTACATGACTGTGTGTGCCATATAAACAGTTGACTTAAATTTTGGGCACTAGAGAACTTACCTGAGGTGGATCATCCAATTCAGTTGATAAGAAGTCCTTGTGTGCATGTGTGCTGCAGGAAGAACAAACTGGACTCAGTCAGGGCACACCTGTTGTGCACTCTTGAATGCCATGTTTATCTAATTAACTTCTCTTTAAATATGACATTTCTCTCCACCCCCACCCCCACATCTCACTCATGTGTACACACATATTGACCTTTTCAAACATGCAGACAGAAACTCATTTTGAATCTGAACTTGTCTTTCTACCTTCCGCGATATGTCTCCTGCCGTGTCATTCGGGGGCCAGTGCTGTTCTGGCTGGTTTTCCTCCGAGGGGGGGTGTAGTAGCGATACTGTGACAGATGGGACCTGCTGTCTGACTTCAAGGTCCTGGGAGTGAAAGGCTTGTCCTGGGTAAAATGATGGGAATGCTTTTGAAGCAAGTCACCGCTGTAGGTTTTCTGCGCAGGGTCCTGGAAAGCCTTGTAGCCACTCTGTGTGCCAGTTGAGGTGCCAGAGTGAACAGAGTGCTGCCTCGGAGAATTGGGGCCCCTGTAGCTGATCTCAGATGCAGAGTAGACAGGCTGTGAGGGGCTACCATGCCCAAAAGATGAGTGGGATGGATAGACTATCTGCTTGGCATGGAAGGAGGTGTTGAGCCTTGGGCTGGAGATCATGGAGCTTTCAAGACAAAAGTAGGCACTCTCTTGTCCTTGAACGGACCTTCT
Organism: Osmerus mordax; assembly: GCF_038355195.1. NCBI lineage: Eukaryota > Metazoa > Chordata > Actinopteri > Osmeriformes > Osmeridae > Osmerus > Osmerus mordax. The sequence goes on along the minus strand of NC_090058.1, from coordinate 10,046,540 downwards.
GCCCTGAAAACAACGATAATATTAATCAATATCATGATTTCAAGGATTTTTTTTTTTTACTGTTCAGTGTTTTTTTCCATAGTTACAGTGACAGTTTGATTAAAAGAGATTAATCCACATTTGATATCAAAGTATCTACGCAATCCATGACAAATATATAATAGGTGATGGTTCGATGATGTCTTACCTGGGCGTTTTGGGACACACAGGAAGCTCTGGTGCCAGTCCGGCTGCTCCTCTGGGACAGAGAATGAGCTGACTGGGGACGCCGCTCACACCTGGAACGTTCTCTCATCAACTGGTCTCGCTGCAACTGGTCATTGTCTAGGAAATCATACAATGAGCACTGAAATGATTACCGTTAGCTATCGGTGAGTATGCAGTATCTCTGTGTGGTAAACATACAGGGAGGAGTGTTGTTTTAAGTATAAAGTATAACTTTTGAAATATTTGCTACTTACATTTAACACTGTGTAACATGCTTTTAGGAACAGAGGCATCAATAGCAGCTGTAGGAAACCGGGGAAATACGACAATTTCTAAATAACAAGTTGCTACAGAATAAATCTAGTCCAATGCCATGTTTATGCATCTATAATACACCCTTCGAACTCCATCACGTACCTTTAGCTGAGTAAACCTTTTTATAATGAGAAACCATGTGGTCTTGAATAATATACTGAGTGAGTCTGCTCGACGACTGAGGACAGAAAGCTAGACACAACACAAACATGGATATTGTTGAGTTTAGCAGTGCTTCACATACAGTAGCAAGCACTAGCTAACTTGGCTACTAACTGACATTTCAAATCTGATAAAACTGTAAACTATCCAACTACTCACGACTGCTTTTCAAAATATTCTCCCCTTGTGGTGCACTTTGGTTTACTGGAACAGGCCATGCATTTACTGTCATTAAAACAATTCATAAACAGAATTAACAAGCTAGTCTAGCTGCCTAGGATAACAATTAACTTAAACCAAACGTGCGTGTAAAGATAGCTCGCTAGCTAGCTTTCACCTGTACTGTTAATTGCCTATATAAGAATAGCTAAACACGAACTAAATGTAAATAACCTGAACAGTTAAATAACGCAGAAAAAAACTAGCTCTAGCTTGGCTAGCTAACTGGCTAGCTAAGTGGTTTAGCTACAGTAAAGTAGCTAGCCATCTTGCTTCTACAAAAGTCAAGATGCTGCTAACTACACACCTCTTTTTGAATCCATAATACAGGCAATGTATCCCATGCTCCGTCGTCCAACACATCGGTGTTGGACGAAAATCTAGGTAGATTGCTAATGTTGGTTCAAATGTTGTATCACTGTCTGGATTTAATTAGCCAGCAAGCTTGCTAATAATGCTGTCTCCAGCACCAAGATCAGGACGCCTGTCCGTCGCCATGCTTGGTTGCTATGTCAGCGTCATTACGCTCTACGCACAGTTTTCAAAGATTACAAAAGGTGGCATCTGAAGTATCTGTCCATGGTACTGAAGGAAAGATCCCGGAAAGCATTAAATACAAACTCTTATCGGGGGCAAATGTTAGTTTACATGAAGGATTTGCCTCATTAAATTCAATGTGTAGTTGCTAAAAAACTAGAATCCCAAAGAATTAACAAATGCATGACCACTAACTGTTGGAATTGTGGCAAATGTGGCCAATCAGAAAAACATAATCATGACCTATAGCTTTCAGGTGTATTCCAATGCTTCCTTTTCTGCTTCCAAAACAACGCAACACAAGATCTAAATATAGAATAGGCTTCACCAGATTGAGGCTTACTTGACAAGAATGGAGGGATTGGATGACTTGTCTCTATAGTATTCAAGTTACTACATTATGCATGATGAAGGATGATGTAATGGCTTAAATCGTCGATCGCTGAATGTAGGCTATTAACGACGCCCACTACCACACCATGTGCCTGCACGCTGTTACAGAATCGTGAATATTAGGAGGACCGAAACAATTTCACATTAGTAAGTATTCTATTTACATAACCAAACATATAAACTCGTTTCAATTAGGCTATGACTTACTGGCACATACCGCCACAAGCCTCAATTGAGACATTTCCCCCCTTTTGGTTCAGTTTTTTGCCCATCAATCTGGGCAAGAGGAAGGAGGTTCCCTTTGTTTGCCATTCTTGTGTAAAGTTCATTGCTGAAACACTTAAGCGCTATTTCGATATCTCAGTCTCACCAAGTGGACTGGACTGACGTGTGAGATGTTGGGTGTAGGGGTGGTCCCACATTGTGCTACAGTGAAAAGCGCACAATTTGTCCAAGCCTGCACCACGCGCCCTTGTCAAGCACTCTGAAAAGGATACATGACTCTGGACAAAACGCTTTCTTGTTACCTTATTTTTTTATATTCCAATTCACTAAATAACCAGATATGAGTGAATCTATTTATATGATAGTTTATAAGCTACTGTACTATAGTTGATAGGATATTTTCAGCTATTTAACGTTTTTGAACACTTGGTATGTGTGTTTTGAGAAGAACAATAGAACGATGAAATTTCCATTAGAAAACCCTCGGAAACAAGTAAATTGGGACCCAGAACAAGGTTGGTAATTAATTATGATCTACTTTATCTGCTTTTGGTGAGATATTGGGTTTTCAGATCCTGATCATCTTGAAGACAATAGTAGACGAAATCATATTTTTTTTTTACAGAAACGGGGCTTTACTTTTTATTCTTTACATACAATGTATCTCCAATGTATTTTATTTACACTAAAATGTATAGCCTACCTTTAGTGATTATGTCAGAAAATATGGTTCAATATAAAGCAAGCAGGTTGGGAGTGGATCTCTTCTTTCTGTTGTGGGCTCAGCTGTGCAGAGTGGAGGGCGCCCTTCATGGATAGACAGAGGGGAGATACGGAGACAGCTGGGGAGATGCCGCCGCCCAGCCAGGACCGTGGGGAAAACCGGGCAAAGAGCTATGCAAAGCAACTGGACGGAATTGACTATTTCACAGTTTATTTTCTTTTTCGGATTTTTTGTTCACCCCGTTTACATTTAGACTAATTTAACGCTTTTTAAGCGTAATCATTGTTTGAACAACGAAAAGAGGTGTTTCCAAACCTGCAACTGACACACTGAACACGGTTTCCCTCTCCCACTGTGTCAAAACCGATAGTTTGATTTGGATCACCCATCCATAAGTATGAAGTATAAGTATGAAAATCATAAGTATGGGTTGGCAGTGTATTCAATTGGTTACAATGATGTGATTAATGCTCACAACATTTTTATTTTTCTGCTCAAGTGAAATATTGTTTCTAATAATAGATCCCTGTTATAATCTGGATACTTTCCATTTTTTTTAATGGTTGAACCATTTGTTATCCCATATGAGCTTGGCTATCTTTGGTGTCCTGGTGGAGTGGGTGATACAGGCAAACAGTAGGAGTGAAGGGTACTTAATTTAAAATGTAGGACTAATGAACTGCTCATTTGTTCCATTCCACTAATTTATTTGATGTGATGAAAAGTAATTCATGGTACTGTCAGACCAGTCAGGAACCTGACCCAGTTTGAATGTTGCTTAGTAATGGGTTGTACTTCCAGATGTCTAGAATGTCCATCAAATTTGAGTAGTTTTGGGTGGATATTGATAAAACACACCCTGTTCTCTGAATTTACCATAGGAATGTTTCTTTGTTTCTATTTCGTTTCTCATACAAAATGTTCCCAAAATAGCTCTTCCCTGCAACCTGTAACGTAATAATTCAAAAGCGCTGTGAGGAATCTCTCGATGTGTGTTTCCATAACTATGTGACAGCAGTTTGTCGGGATCGATTTAGCCTTGGCTCCAGTCAAATAATCGACGAACAAGATTTATCCATCCTGCAGGAGCGTGAGGGACTTCCTGGATGTCCTTGACTCATCAAACACGTTTACGGGGAGTGGTTGGTAGTGCCATCCAAGTTCATGCAGCATAGTCAGTAGTTACAGGAAATGCTAAGCTGATTTGTACTTTTGTAGCTTTTGTCAACAAACGCATGCATAGTATGGATGAGATCCGTACAGTTTAAGTGTGTATAGAAATAGATTGTGTGTCTCAGTAGTAACCTCAGATAAATCTGTCGTCTTTTAATAAACAGAGTGGTGGGGTTGGCATCGTTGTTCAACAACCATTGCCCTGTCCTAAGGTGCCAAATAATCTCCCATTGGAGAGGTGTATGTATGTGTGTGTGTCTGTTGGGACTATGTGTACAAGATACGGTTCTGAATTGCCAAAACAGTGCTGTTATTGTAAACATACCGTGATCTAAAAATAGCTACCTCCTTGGAAATGTCCCCTAGCGCCACTGACCTCCCCTTGCATGCATTCATAAATGACACAGGTCATTGGGAAACCTATGACCCGCTGAGGCAGTTATCCATCTCTCTCATAGTATGTGCCTGTCTATTAGGGAGATTGAATCCTGCTTCTCAGGAAAGAGGTTAGTCAAACGTTTTTTCTGCACATCTTGTCTTGGCAATGTTCTAAGTGTTCCCCTCGTGTTGACATAAAAAAGAAAGCAGGCACTTAGTGTCTTTATGGACAATGTTAACAGTTAAGGGGAAGAAGGAAGAAAAAATACTCCCTTTTAGCAGTACTATTGTCTGGCAGAATATCCATATCCATACTGTCTCCTGGGCATGTTTGGTCAGACAGGGAGATAAAACTCCACCCTGCAGGGTACTGGGGATCTTCCCCAGACTGCAGTGCACAGGACTAATGGCTTTTATCATTAACCGCTGGGCTGCAGTTATCTCTGTGATGAACTTTGTTATGTGTTACTGAGGCTCCAGAGCTAAACCCAAACAACACATCTCAGCTCACAAAAACACAAAAAGACACATGCTCATTATTTGACATATTTATGTCTCCCTTTTCAGTGGCGGTCCAAACCAACTTGGAGCCACCAAATAAGGTCCAATCAGAGATGATCCAATCCACCTTGGTCCAGGCCAGCGTGGCAGCCATGCAAAATCCCATGGGCTGTGATTTCAAGGCCAACGGGCACTGCCCTCTGCCGCGCCTCTCCATCTCTTCCCGCTCCGCCAGCGTGGTGGCCAGCATGGACGCCAGCACAGACGGCCTGGCGGCCCTCCACTCCGTGATGAAGTGGAAGACGGTGGTGGCGGTGTTCGTGGTGGTGGTGTTCTACCTGGTGGGTGGCGGGCTGGCCTTCCAGGCGCTGGAGAAGCCCTTTGAGAGCAACCAGAAGGACAGCATCACCCTGGAGAAGGCCTCGTTCCTGCTGAGGCACCGCTGCGTCACCCCCGCTGAACTGGAGGCTCTGATCAAGGTGAGTGGGCTCAGGCGGGGGAGGAGGAGAAGAGGAGCAGGAGAAGAGGAGGAGGAGAAGAAGAGGAGGAGAAGAGGAGGGGAAGGAGGAGTGGAAGGAGGAGGTGGAGTGACATGAATGCAGTCGCAGGGGTCAATGGGATGGATTGTGAGACTTATGGAGTGGAATAACTCAAGATTTAATTAGCCATTTAGAAAAGCTTGCTTGGCAGGTTATTAAAACCATAATGTATGCATTGTGTACACTATACTATAAAATATATTATCATTTAGTGTCAGAGGATGGACCATGATCTGTTTATTTATTCTTAAAGGCTAGAGTGTAATGAATAAACACATGATCAATACCATACTACACAAGTTATTTCCAGATGCAGCTTATAAGACCAAGACAGGAGATCTATTCCACAAAGTAACGAATCCATAAGCGCATTTTCATCTGTGATCTGCATAGAATATATGAGTTTGTCTTGCGCTGCCTGTAAGCACACCATGACAAAAGAGCACTTTCTGCCGACCCCCTGGTGGACTGCGGTTTCTTAAGTGATAAGTTAATGCCATGTATTGGAAGGCCTGTCCATCCTTCCTCAATTAACCACAACTAGACCTCCATTGTTCTAGCTAGCTTCTATACCCATAATGCACTTTGAGACTTGAGACATAAACATATTCAAGCCATGGTTAAGTGCCTCGATCGACTGTCAGGATTTTGTTACATAAGAAATCCGATAAAACAAACAAAATCACTTGTTGTTAGCTTAGTTTTCTTGGAAAGACTTGACCTTGCTTGATGTGGTGAGTTGCAGTGACCTTTTCTTATTCTAGAAAACAGGGGCGTCGTTACACCCTTTTTACTGGGGCACGTTCCCTAGTATAAATCTGCTGTGCCCCAGTCAAATCTAAAGTTTGAGTTTTAACAATTTACTTTATCAGTCAGTGCATTAATTTAGATTGATAATCCCAGAAAAAATAAATGCAGTCTCCCAATCAACGCTTGTAAAATCAAAGCAGTTTAACCGAAAACACAAACCGATGCCCGCAGAAAATATTACAAAACGAAAGAAAGTTTCTAAATGATAGGCCTAACGATCATCGTATTTTGACTAAAACATAAAAACAGTTAACTATTGATGTCCCTGCCAAAGCTGATATCAAACTTGCGTCCCTGAACTGTTGTACTATAGTGGGTTAAGCAAGGGGAGTTTCTATAGCCTAGTAATGCATTGTGCGCAGCAAGCACAATGCATAAAAAAGAAAAAAAAGCAATATGAATAGGGGCCTGTGCCCCAGTAGAGTTTTATGTCTAACAACGCCTCTGCTAGAAAACTTTCTTGAGTTGAAAACTGAGAATAATTAAGGCTTGGTATTGATTGAGCTGCTCTTTTGAAACACCCACACATAGCTAAATGGAGTAACAAGATCGCCGTGGCAAACACTGTCTCTCCTTTATGTAACATGCTGAAGAAATACAGGGGTTATGTATCCAGACACCAGTTCTTGAACATTACTGAACAAACATGCATGTCTCGGCAAGCTAAGCTGAAGCACCATTTCAGAAGATTTCTTACACATTATAGATTCTATACTGCCATATTGTATACATACAATTATTTTTGTGTTATTAGGATTATACTTTTGTGATTAGGAGATCCATTATTGGGAAAGCTTGAAACCTCTCAAGAAAGATTGAGTTCTGATGAGCACTGATGTACATTGATGAAATTGGATGAGCTGCACAGCTATACAGATAGTTCCCCAACAACAATCAATAGATGTATCTCCCAGGATCTGCTGAGAACAGATTGCATACCAGAGATGACACATCTCAGTCTCAAGATGAACTTGGCTCCTCACACCTATCATGGCCACTTGTAAAATTCTGACCTACAATGAAACTTGATTGCGTCGGTCTAGTCAACACCATCTCCACTGGAACCTACCTGTTTTATAGGAGCAGGAGCTAGGCTCATGAACCTCTCAGGCCAGGGGACTTGTGTGAATCACTCTAGATTACAACCAGAAGAGACAGGTCGCATCATGGTTTTTCGTGTCCATTTTTACCGTCTTATCTGACCTTAGCGTGACAACGCTCACAGCCTGCGGTGTAATATCACGTTGAGGAAAAACCAAGCCCGTGTGTCACACATACCCTTTTGTAACTGTGATTGGAAAAGGATTGGAGATGTGCAGCTGCTGCTGCAGTGGGCTGAGCTAAACAGCGAGGTGTGAGGGAGTCAGATGGTAGAAAGCACTGGCCAGACATCAGTGGAACTCAATCCCAACAGGGACAGGGTGGTTGTTTATTCAGACGGACCATTCCATGCAGTTCCACACGGGGTGATGATGACAGGATATCCCATGCCAAATGCAATTTTTTTTCTTGGAGAGCTTTGTCGTGTTACAAAACCATTAAAATGCAGATGTCCAATGGATTTTACTCATAGGGATCCCAGATAGGTCCAGGGGTCTGCTCAATCCAGGAAACAGATGGTTGTGAATCCTAGGGGAAAAACAGAGGCCGTCAAACCTCAACATATCATGTAGCAATGAATAGAGCAGGTCAAATGACTGTGTACAGCTTTCTTACATCATAAAGTGTGAAACTAATCGTAGAGGCAGACCTCCCTTCAATATCTGAATGAGGTTTTTATATGCCTGAGCTTTAAAGCATTAGCTGACCCGAAAGAGAGAAGCACCCACATGACATTTTATTTGCTCCACTTTCCAGCAGACTGGCTGCATTTGATGTTAGCATCTTCAACACCGCTGGTTTCAGTGTATGTCTGCGTGCTGCTTAGCTCACCTGTCATTATGTACATCTTGCTCCCCCTACCCCCACATCTAGTACCTCTGTTCTGTGGACGCTTCTCCTGACACTTTGCCATTTTTGCGTAGGGGGGCCATTTTGGGGGAGGAAACACAAGCACAATTCGATGCAGTGTTGGGAGAAATCAAGGGCAGTGTTTCCTGAAGGAAGGCGTGGAGATTTAAACCTCTACCATGGTGTGCCTGGGGGCCCCAAAGGGAATCAATTATTCATGGCATGGGCCAGTTTAGCCACACCTCCCCCTTAAAGTGCTTCACCAGCTTCGCCAGAGAAGAACCTGCCTTAAGAATCCCTCTATGGATTCTCTAATTATTGACTGATTAGAAAAGCTGGATATTTTTGGAGTTTGAGTCCTGGGGATACTAATAGTTCACTGTAATAGGACAGGTACATACATTTGGTACCGATTTGCTACAAAGCAATTATTGGACTGCAAAGACCATGACGTTATTTATTGGCTCCTTCACGACACCATCCCCCCTGAGTGTACAAACTTGATTTCGACCATTGTGTAGCACCATCTTTGATCAACTCCCACAATCACTAAATATTGTTTTTGTAACTCCCACCTGAGAAGTTGGCAAGGTTCGCTGCCATTGCTTAGAGAAGGACGGTCCAGGGGGTAGCTGGGGTATAAAACAAGCACTTAATCAGGCTGTCCGAGATCTATGTGTTTGTTTTAACAGGTTCTATAGGCCAGCCGGTAGTGCTGTGTCAAGGCTGTCACTCTGCCATCTCGCATTATCTCTCTCTCTGTCTCAATCTCGCCCTCTCTCTCTCACACAACGGGAGTGCTTGCCAATCAGGCCAGCTAGTGACTCAATGTTGTTATACTGGCAGAGAAGAAAGCTTCAAGATGGTAGCTCTGAGAAGAATAAGAGAGAGAGAGAAAGAGAGAGAGTTGTTTTTGTTTGCATCTGCTGTGTGTCTGTGTTGAGAGAGAGAGAGAGAGAGAGAGAGAGAGAGAGAGAGAGAGAGAGAGAGAGAGAGAGAGAGAGAGAGAGAGAGAGAGAGAGAGAGAATTTGTGCACAGGCACTGTATGTGACTAAAGTGTACTTGCTGCCCACCTACTGCTTGCCCACTAGGATGCAGTACCTAATTGGCTTAGCCTTGCAGCAATGGTATGACTCAGACTGTGGCACAATGTGAATTCAAGAGCTCTTATTTGTTGTTGTGACACTTCGATTTGAAAATGAGCTTATGACTTGAACACGGCTATATTCAACTACAGGGCCAAGCTTAAGTATTGAAATGTGTGATTTTCTCTGTCGTATACACACATATACCCCCGCCCACGCATGCACACACGCACACACACACACACACATTCTGCGGTGACTTTGACATGAGGAACTGCCTACAGTACATGGACCTTGGTGGTTGTGGTCAATGGTTCTTTTGATCTGCAAAACATGTAATTGATTAAGTGTATGATGTGGGTTAAATCCAGGTCAAATAATTGGCTGACAGAGACACTTACTATTATCCTTCATACCTGTGCTGGGATAATCACATGACCTCTCAGAAGTGCACACAGCTGCAGTAATTGGTTTATCTTAGTTCTCACACACCTCATTCACAAAACCTTTTAGGCCCTATTATGCTGTCAATATCATCAAAGCCTCCAATGCTAACTTAGTTTTTGCGACTTAAAAGTATGCTTTCATTATTCAATGTGTCCCGTGTTCCTGGTCTCCTCTGGAGGTGCAGTACATCACCAGGTGGTGTTTTGGAAGTCTAAGATGAAGAAGAGGGAAGTCTGAATTTGCATGATGATTGGATATAGTCCTGATGTTCTCAGCCATCTACCAGATGGATAGAGAGAGACAGAAAGAGACACAGAGAGAGTAAGAGAGAGAGAGGGGGGGGGAAAGAATGAGTTAGGAAGAGTGAGAAAAAGAGTCCAGAGTATGTAAAGTGAGAGTGTGGCAGGTACTGTATCAGTGCTGTTTAGATGTAAATGCCATTTGAGTTGATGCAGCCACCTGCTGGGAAACCCCTTGGCAACACTGCAGGGGCGGAGCCTCACACCGAGACCCTGAGAACCTGACTCGGGTTATCCGTGTTGCTAACCAGGCTGCAATGGGGCCGTTGTTGTGACAAATTAGACATGGCTTCCCTTACATGGCAGGGAAACACACAGTATGCATATACAATGTATCTGTAATCGATCACTGATTTAATTGTTACTAAGCACCATGAAGTGTCTATATTTGGTTGTTCACAATGGATGCTTAATGTTTTGGCTGCTCGCAATGTTTGGGGCTATCTCGTTGTTATGATCAGTGACCTATGCACTTGTGTAAAGCTCTCTCTTGGAAGTTGCTTTGGATAAAAGCGTCTGCTAAATGCATAAATGTAATAGTGGACAGAAAGACATTCCAGCCAAAAGGCAAACATTTGGCCTTGATTTGTTCTCATTAAAAAACAAAAAATACATAATTTGCTGTTAGACTGTGTTTGTTGGCTTTCTGTGCTGTACATTGCTCGTGAAGATCATTCCATTGTTAACTTGACTTTAGTTTCAACAGTGCTTCGCTCCATTACCGATGTGCTATTTATACCGTCATCTGATATTTGGTTTTCTCAATCAAGTGGGTTGTATTGTATATATAGCAATTACCCAACCTTCCTTTATAAAAATAAATCAATAACAACGTTACTATAACAAAATAGAACACATCCAGTATGTCTACCTTGGAATGTTTTTATCGACCACATGGGTGTCTACCATTCATTTTTTAATATGCACTGCATGTTATAGAGAAAATGAAATATGGGTTATGGGACTAGGGGAGGCAACTGGTAAATGTTTGCGATGCTGCAGAGGATCAGGAGATAAAACAGAATAACAGCCTACATAAAACTGGAGATCGGAGATGTGAGATAAAAGTGTTCTGGTAGGTGATTGTCTCAGCGAACTCTGCCCAGCACTGAAGAACAATACTCCTGGGGACTGAAGTAGAGCAAAATGCTAAACAGAGAAACGCATGACTTAAGCACCACAAAGACACAGATGAAGATGAGCATGCATCAGAAGCTCAGATAATACAATCTTGTTTTGATTGGTTGTGTCATGTGGTGGTTTCATGCATCTTAGTTGATGTGTGCAATGGTTCACAATACAGTGCCGGCAGTCCAGATGAGAGGGAACAGTGTGAACCGTATTCTCCGTTTCTCTGACATCCTGGAAAGGGTCATTTCACAGGAAGTCTGTCCCTCCCTGCTGTTTCCTCTCGCATGTGCAGGGGTGCAGCACCTGACTGTGGCGGACCCAGCCCGGTCATTCTGCTGACCCTCACACCTGCACTCTGTCCTGCCGGCTCACACACACACATGGACACGCGTATGTGCCCATACACTCACACAGCAAACCGTCTGAACAACAACCAACAGGAAAGCACTCTTTACGCCCCTCTGTCATCCCTCGCTTAGCTCTTCCTCCTCCCCCTATCCTCCTCTCACCCTACCCTCCTCTACCACAACCTCTCCCTTTCTCTTCCTCCTTCTCCGTCTCATATTCTCTCAATCTGCCTTGACAAGCCTCACAATATACTCCCCCCCCCCACCCCCCTCTCCTCCCCTCCTGCCACCCCCCACCCCCCCCCCCCCCCCCCCGGTCCACTGGTGACCTTTCTCAGTTCGTCTGTGGAGAATGTCATCGAGGTCAGCTCCATCATCACTCTTCTCACGTGTGCTACGTAATTACAGTATGTCACCAGCGCACGCCGGAGTCAGCGGTGCGGCTGAATCTGTTGTCTGCGTTCACGGCTTGATGGCTTTATGGTGTGAAATCAGGCCAGGGCACTTGTTTTAGCTGGCCAGGCATAGCATGGGGTGGCATGGCACTGTGCTGTGAACTGCAGCCTGCTGTGGCATTAAAACAAAGGGAACACACGCCAGCGTTATTTAGTAGTTGGTGGTTACAGCTCTTCCTTCCATTGCTTCGGCATGCAAGTTCATGAAATGCTCTGTCTATGCTCAAGGATGGAACAGTGTCAGGAGAGATCGGATTTCAACCCGATCAAGCTGTGTCCATGTCAATCATATAGCCTTATGCACTGTGTTTTGTTGTTCCTAGCATGCCATAGACGCTGTGAGCGCCGGGGTGAGTCCCATAGGAGACACCTCCTACAACTCCTCCCACTGGGACCTGGGCAGCGCCTTCTTCTTCGCTGGCACAGTCATCACCACCATCGGTAACCTGCTCCCTAAATCTCCCCAAACTACACACTGTTGCACTGTCATTGAGATGTTGTTATGGTTGCACCGTGACTGCTTGCTGAGATGTAGTTATGTTGCTCTGTAACTAAGTAAATACTGACCGGTCCATGAGTCTGTCCACCCACATACCGTTACGATCATTTGCACTTCTGATCCTTTGTTTTGTGCTGTGCTTTCTTCATGCACAATTCTTTTGTTGCTTTGGAAGTAAATGTGATGTGAAATGTCATACACCTCAATCAGTGCATTGGTGCAATTCTATCATCCATAAATGCAAAGGCTAGACAGGCCCAGCTGTTCACCCACATGGAGGTTGGAATGAAAGTCTTACTTACTCCACTTAAGCTAACGAGTGACTCATTTTCTCTATGAAGGTTTGAACTTAAAAAGGATGAGTCTGTGTGAATTTTCTAGAAAGTTCTCGATCCAGTGCAAGCAAGGCCATGTCTTCGCTTTTTAATTGTAATGCACCGTTAATAGACAAATAGGAACACGAAGGCGTCACTCTAAAGACGCACTTGTTTCTTTTCGTACGTCAACAAGTCCACCCAGTATGTAATTTCCGGCTACAAATTACTGTGCAAGTAAGGACGGAGTCTTTTGAGCGGAACCCCTTGAACATCATTTCATTTGTCTGTACGCGTCACTTGCTGGGGGAGAGAGAGAGACACTCCCTGCAGGGCCTCAATTAATGCCATGTTTCCCAGAACAACTTAATTACTTGCTCTAAAAGATAATTTAGCTCCGACCTCCAGCTCCAGGAATACAAAGCTGTGTACAGGCTTAGATCCTAATAAAGGCTTGACCATCCCTTCTCCTTTCCTTTCCTTTCCTCCCCTCCTCCTCCTGTTTCCTCTCTCCGTCACAGGTTATGGTAACATAGCCCCCAGTACAGAGGGAGGTAAGATATTCTGTATCCTGTATGCCATATTTGGCATCCCGCTATTCGGTTTCCTGCTGGCAGGGATTGGTGACCAGCTGGGCACCATCTTCGTGAAGAGCATTCTGAAGGTGGAGAGGATTTTTAAGGTGAGTTCTACTGCTGTGTCATCATTGATTATGAATGTTGATAAGACTCAAGTGTTGATCTTATCAATTTCAACTAGCAAGACATATGGTGTCACACAACAGCGTAGTTAGACAACCAAGTTGGATATTTCTGGACATTATGAAAAGAGCAACTTAGAAAAAATACTCCTTCTCCTGTTGTGATGTCACCACAACTGTCTATCATAGCGTAAACAAACATATCGTTATCTCAAACCCATTACCAGTCCATTCATGCTGAACAGTCAGGTGTCTATCATGCCTTCCTTTTCATGCAGACTTTGTTGCTGTTATCCAGGTATTATCCTGGCTCAGGGGGATGTATTTGAACTCTAAGGTCTCAATCAGGCTTGTCCAGATTAGTTAGAGGTGCTTTGTAGCTCTAAGTCGACAGAGTCTTTGTATTAGAGAGGAGAAGGGCAGGGAACAGGGCAGGGTCTAATTGGGATTCTCTGTGCATGTGCGAGGGGGTGCATGCAATTGAATGGTTTGAGATGGAGACCTTATTAAGACGGTTGGAAAGCCATGAGGCTTGAGATCCAACTACAAAGGAAGTGACTCATGGAGTTCTTGGGTCTATTGAAGTTGGTCGATGCTTTCTGTCCTCTGGTGTATGGGAGATTGGAAGTTAATGAGTATTGACGCTGTTGCTAACAACGGTTATGAACAAGTTCCAAACGCAGGGCCGTTTGTGTGTTTCCAAACCGCTCCCATCACAGCCTCCATTTCTCTTTGTGTGTTCTGTAGCAAAAACACAAACAGATCAGCCAGACGAAGATCCGAGTGACGTCCACCATCCTCTTCATCCTGGCCGGCTGCATAGTCTTTGTCACGATCCCGGCCGTCATATTCAAACACATCGAGGGATGGACCACTCTGGAAGCCATCTACTTTGTGGTCATCACTCTCACCACTGTCGGCATAGGAGACTATGTAGCCGGTATGACAACTAGTTATTTTGTACTTGCACATTTTACAGGTCACAACATTCAATTACTCTTCAGGTGTCAATGTGACGTGTCTCATCTCCCGAACTTTCACAGCGACGTAATGGCGGCTCCATGTATCTAACCTACCAAATCTCCCATTGTACCCTGGCAACACAGACTCATGACCGCTTGTCTGACCTGTCCTCTCCAGGTGGTGACCGAAGAATCGACTACATGAAGTGGTACAAGCCAGTGGTGTGGTTCTGGATCCTGGTGGGCCTGGCGTACTTCGCGGCGGTTTTGAGCATGATTGGGGACTGGCTCAGGGTTCTGTCCAAAAAGACCAAGGAGGAGGTGGGCTTCTTCACTTAGAGCAATTGAGACGGACAACCTGCTCCAACCCCATGTGTTCCCTTTCTCCATCTCTGTTTCTGTTCCTCTTTCTTCCCCTATGCATCCCCCCCCCCTCTCCCTCCCTCCCTCCTCTGCCCACCATGCTTGCTCTTCTCCTTCCTGGTTCATTTCTAGTCTGGTGCCTCGAATGATAGGAAGCAGATCCATTAGGGCAGCGGCAGGCTATCGATCTGTCGATAGGACTGTATGGAGACCGGTCCTCTTAGCAAGACTGAAATTGTATTAATCTCTCTGCATTTTAATGTTAGCAGGAAGCGATGACTCATACACCATGATGGACTGCTGCCCTCTATTTCAGGAGGCTGTGTCATCCAAACTCACTGCTGTGTCGTTGACAACAGGTGGGGGAGTTCAAGGCCCACGCGGCCGAGTGGAAGGCCAACGTGCGGGCGGAGTTCCGCGAGACGCGCCGGCGCATGAGCGTGGAGATCCACGACAAGCTGCAGCGGGCGGTCACCATCCGCAGCATGGAGCGCCGTCAGCTGGGGCTGGAGCAGCGGGCCCACTCCCTGGACATGCTCTCGCCCGAGAAGAGAGCCGTGTTCACCAGCCTGGACGCGGGCCGCTTCAAGACGTCCTCTCAGGAGAGCATCGACACCAAGCTGAACAACCTGCGTGTGCGGGGGGCCGTGGAGCCCTACGAGGAGCGTCGGCGGAGCAGCGAGCAGCCCCAGCGGGCCTCGCCCTCGTCCTCCGACGACAACCTCTTCAACCTGCGCTTCGGCTCACTCACCAAGCTGTCCAAGCGCCATCGCAACCAGGACCTGCGGCAGAACGTCCCGGAAGACGTGCGGTTGGCGTGCGAGGCCATGGGTGGGGGAGGAGGTGGCGCTGGCACAGCCCTGGGAGAACAGAAGGATGAAGGACAGAGAGAGGGACAGCTGGAGGAGGAGGAGGAGGAGGAGAGGAAGGAAGCCAACATCAGTTTGACCAATCTGCCAACATGCACGACAGATCGCGTTAACCTGAACGGCTTTGTGCCAGCTCAGGCCAAAGAGAGAGAGAACGAGAAAATACTGGAAGGAAGAAACCTTCAGCCTCAGACAAGCCCATAAAAATGCTCATATGCAGATTCAGAAAGAGAAAGATAGAAAGAGAGAGGGTGCGAGAAAGACAGTGAGAGATGCAACGATAGCAGGACGTTGAGGGGCAGTTTTTTTTTCATTGTCTTGAAATGTGCCTTTTCTGTTTTCTCCGCGTAGATCTGGGCATGCTCTGAATTCTCTCTAGGCTAAGTTAACAGTCACTGTGTCCTAGTGACGGAGAAACGTCAGATTTGTTGCCAAAAATAGACATGATGGAAGAGACAGAGGACGAGGCTATGGTTATATGCCGTACGTCTCATGAATAAAACAACACCTCTACATATGCTTTCCATTCCCCCAAACTCAGTTGCCAAGACGCTTTCCCCCTCTGCGTACTTGACAAAAACGACAAGACAACGTGGGAACATTCTCTTCGACTTGGGGGCTGATGTGAGCCAGTGACCCAGAGACCCTCCACTCCATCTCACCCTCGGCTGAACTCCTCACAAACATATCGATCTACACTTTGCCATTTAATACCGCAGGAGCTATTTTTAGCATCAGGCGATGGAGCTGCTGGGTTAACCTGAGTAATAAGAAAAATGTGGGGGGGTTGGGCGCTGGGTCAATAGACAATATAGTGTTCATTTATTTAAGTACTAATATTCTTACACGATAGGATTATCAATAATAACTGTGCTAAGAGCTCACGCCAAACAAGAATATTACTCTGTGTGCATGGTATTTTAAAACAACACTTGGTTTTCTGACGCTCTCAGGTTGGAGTAAGATGACTTGAATGTGAGGTAAAAGCCTAAGGCTATCTGTGCTAGTGGTTGTTGGTTCAACTGAACGAAAGCGATAATACATCGTACTGTATATGAAATCCAGGAGGAAATCTTACTGCTGAGCTTGTTTATCTAATAAAGTAATTACTAGTAGTTTCCCTAGAACTAGGAAAGTCATTATCTAAAGTAGTCACATCCTTTTAAGGGCACGTGTCATATTGATCTGGTGGACATACAACTTGTCTACCATTCTTGGAGAAGAGATGTTGAAAGGTCCATATCACCATGTTTTTTTATAATGATTTATTTTTGCTGAAATGTTTGTGTTGGTTTTCACAACCAACACAAATCTTTGATTGTCTGATTCTGAATGTGATTGAGTATTTTTTTTTTATATTTCACTGTTAGAGTATGTTTGCATGGTTGTCGTTTGACCCATATTGTAATTGATCCTTGCTATCTTTAAGACCCACACACACATAATTTTTTCCCTTCATTTTACCAATGACCAATCACGCTGGTCCTCACAAACGCCTGTGTGTTGTTGCTGTGCTTCCTGAAGCTTTACACTCCAAAATGTTTGCCAATTTTCTACCGTTTTTTGTACTCATTTATTATGTATGATCATACATAGGGTGAACAGATGGTGTCATCCAACACCGTTACATCATCATTGTAGTTGCTGTAAGGGAGAAAACCCCTGTACGCCATCATCTGACTGCAAAGCATGTGTTCCCAATGGTGAATATTGTTACTGTAGATACTGGTGTAAACCCTGACTGTGCTTCATACCAGCATTACCATGACTTGTGGGTTGCTCTCGCTCAGTTGATCTGCTATTCCCCCCAAAAAACGTGCAAACATTACATCAAATGTGGCGAGTGCCTTTTCTGAAAATAAATAATAACAACCTGTAGAAGCAATTTGTTGCTTGATGTAATTTGCATAATTGCATAATTGTACTGTATGTTGCATACTCCCATAGCAGTCATTGTACTTGTACAGCAGTCGTTAACGTGTCATTGAGAGAATTAAAGTTACCCTACCGGTAATTGGATTTACTGCCAAAGGAAATGGTCAAGGCTGACTTCCAGACCACATGGAACTTGTGCTTTCAGACACACACTGTTGAATGGTCACCTCAGACTACCCGAGCGAGGTGATGTCAGGACCATAGATTATGCTAGTGCCAAACAGCATTGCAACTATCCAATAGTAGTAGTAATAGTTTTTTTTTTGTTCAACCATGCAAAGTTAGTACAGTACACAGCAACGAGACAACATTCTTCCAGGACCATGGTGCTACATAAAAACAACGTAGGACAGACTGACTAAGACCTACACATTCCTACATTCCTCTATAAAGTGCACACATTCCTGTATAAAGTACAAGTACAGAAGACAGGACAATATTGAGGTAGCAAGTATAAAGTGACCAAGAATTGAATGCAATTTGTCCAACTCTGACGTTGGAGGGTGTACAGGTCTGTGTGTATCAGACCAGTCCCTGAGTGATGGAGGGTGTACGGGTCTGTGTGTATCAGACCAGTCCCTGAGTATTGAGTAGTCTGATGGCTTGGGGGAAGAAACTGTTCCACAGTCTGGCCGTGAGGACCCGAATGCTTCGGGACCTCTTGCCAGACGGCAGCAGGGTGAAGAGTCCATGTGAGGGGGTGTGTCGGGTCATTCACAATGCTGGTTGCTATGCAGATGCATCGTGTGGTGTACATGTCTATGATGGAGGGAAGAGAGACCCCGATGATCTTCCCAGCTGTCCTCACTATCCTCTGCGGGGCTTTGCGATCCGAGACGGTGCAACCATTAACTTTGCATTGTTGAACGACAAATAAACTACTACTATTACTACTATTATTACTACTACAACTACAATATGTAAAACCCAATATGTAAAAATTGATCTCATCTGGATATTTTCGTGTGTGGAATGAACAGGAGAAGAGGTATTGTCCTTTTATTCCAAGTGAATAAACACAAACGATCCAGGAGTGCTGTGATGCATCCCAAACATCAAGATGAGCAGGTGAAATTAGGCAGAAATTAGGCATCTCAGCAGGGTGTCCGTTTCAGCAGAATTGGGCCGTCAGATAAAGCATAGAATAAAAAATAAAAAAAAAGTCATTTGGATTTGATTAAAAAAAATTCTCAGCACACAGACACTACATACCTTTTCATCATCAATAAACTCCATACTCTAAAACTCAAGCTCAAGGAAATGCCCATTACTCCACACATGAATGACAACATAATGGCATGTCATTATGCAACGCGCTCCATGCCTTTCCTTCCCTCCGTGGGGCTCGTGTAAGGCCCTGGTCACGTGTGGGTCCTCGTGTGCCAGCTAGTGGAACCTGGCTGCGGATGACAGCGCAAGCGACATCCATCAAGGAGGGCCATACGGCATGGGAACGACGCCATTCTTCACAGCGCATATGAAGGCTGGGTGGATGAGGTGTGGATGAGTCCTCAATCTGCTCCCTTCCCTTCTCTCCTTCTTTCGCTCTCTCTTTAGTCTCTCTCCCTCTCTCTAGTCTCTCTCTCTCTAGTCTCTCTCTCTCTTTGTTATTAGATTTGCACATTTTTCTCAGTCCCTGTCGGTCTCTGTGTCTCCACCCCCCCCCCCCCTTTTGTGCAAGTACAAAAGAACTGTCAATCATGCTGGATGCAGATCCCAGGTGTGTTTGCATTACAGTGTTGTGCGACTTCAGACTGGAAAGGTTGTCAATAAAAATCAAACAGGGACTGAGGGCCAAGAGAAAACAATCTCTCCACCAATCAGGATTCCTCTTTGTCAGATGATCTATGAGCTTGCTGTGTCAGATGGCTGAGCGGTGAGGGAATCGGGCTAGTAATCCGAAGGTTGCCAGTTCGATTCCCGGTCATGCCAACTGACGTTGTGTCCTTGGGCAAGGCACTTCACCCTACTTGCCTCGGGGGAATGTCCCTGTACTTACTGTAAGTCGCTCTGGATAAGAGCGTCTGCTAAATGACTAAATGTAAATGTAAATGTGTCTGTTCTGTAAGTCCCTCGTAGGTGTTAGTTCATGGACACTGTTCGAGGTTGAAGGCTGGACTTTGTTCAAGAAGTCTCTGTCTGTCTGAATGTATGCATGTGCATGTGCGTCAGTCTCTCTGCCTGTCTGTCCACCCACATGCATGGTGACTTTGCCAGCCCCTCCCCTCACCTTGTCTCACGCAAAACGGACCACCCCTCGCTGCCTCTCTCTGCCCTTGCATGCTCTCACCTGATAGCAACCCTTGCCCATTCCACACACACACACACACACACACACACACACACACACACACACACACACACACACACACACACACACACACACACACACACACACACACACACACTTCCACTCCACCCCCCACCTGCGTCCCCAGCTGCTCCCACTCCCCCCACCCCCCTTACGAATCTCCCTTGTCCCTACGGTCCACCCAGACCTCTGGCCTCACGTGACACAGCCACAGCGAGGGCTGTGGGGGAGCATGTGGCCTTCACCTGCCTGACTGGCAGCCCTCTAATCAACTGTAGACGAGGCACAGGCTACCACTTTGCAATCAAAGTCGTGTATAATGCAGGAGAGATGTGAATTCCGACAATGGCTGCCATTTGGTGGTGGTGCTGCACATCTTGGAATGTACAGTGTGTACTCTAGCTGCTAAACATCAGCCGTAGAGCAGCCTCGCTGGGATGCCACTTCTACTAAGTTCTCATTGTTAGAGAGACCTTGATTCATGTCAAACAGGAGTGGATCGATCCTCGCCATGCTAGGTTTGTGCAGCGCCTTAGCTTCACGCCTCCTCTTCTTCCATTAGAGGATTTAAGTCACACCAGGGTCGGGAGGAAAAACGAGAGAGAGAGAGAGAGAGAGAGAGAGAGAGAGAGAGAGAGAGAGAGAGAGAGAGAGAGAGAGGGAGAAACAGAACCATAGTGTCCTCTGGATTCTGCATGAAGTACTACCAGACAACCTACCAACTACTGATGCGTGGCACTGTGCAATACTGTTCCCATGGGAACATTTACTCAGAAGCCCGTTGTGACATACAATTCACCCACGCTTGTCCAGCATGGGTCAGGTTTTCTGTGTCAAGGGAAGAGAAGACGGCAAGGGGATTGATTTGGTTGCAATTTGTCAACAGCTTGATTCACAGTGTCTTTCGTGTTGTGTGTAATGATATCGTCACAAAAAAGACGATGGTTCAAGAAAAAGAAAGAACAAGGTATTGGTTAAGGCATCTAAAGTGTTCTTAGTTACATCGTCATCGAAACACGGACGACAGATTCATTTAGTGAACTGTGTACTACATCCAACATTTACTTATTTTTAGGCTGTACGCACACACGCACACACACACACACACACACACACACACACACACACACACACACACACATATACACACTGACAGGGTGGCAAAGAGAGGATGGAAGGAGGAGGGAGCTTGAGGGGACAGAAAGGCTGAGGAGGAGAGGTGAACAGGAATGTTCCAGACACACGCAGCTCAGAGGGTCTGGGGGTCAAACACGCTCGAACAAGCTGCGAGACATCGCCGCAGTCAGGCTGTCACGCAGCACAGAGGCTCAGGAACCCTCTGACATCAACTCTAATAAACCACGACCTGGATAGCAACATATCACTGTGACATGTGCTTTGTCATATTCACAACCCCCAAAGGGAACCGGGGCAGAGGTGGTTAGACTGGGTGTCACGAGAAGGTAAAAGAGCTGAAGACATCTCAAATATGAAAACAAGACATCAAGTCAGATTTAGTTGTCACCACTGCATGTCACATTAACACAAGTTGCGTAGCCGAAACTGAAACGTTCGAATCTGTTTTTACTGTTGGTGACTATGCAGTGACACAAGAAAAAGGTTTGGCGTCACTAGTGTTTACAGTGTGTCTAGCAACTGTATATGGAGCCGAACATGAGTGACTCATACAGTAGCAGCAGTACAAGGAGTTTCCTCTTCAATGACAAAGACAGCTGCTGAAATCACTGAGTCAGGAGTTGCTAAAAGCCCTTCTGGCATGGAGCAGCCTTGATCTTGATGCACTTGCCTGCCTCAAATACACACGAAAGCTTGCACGCATGCCATTTCCTCACATACATTAGATATGAACAATGCCAAGCGCTTGGCCTTTTACTTTCAATGATACATAGACTATTCTTAGCTTGCCGCACAGAGAGCATATGTAATGTCACTACCCAACCACTCACTGGGCTTCTATTTTGGTCGTTTTGTTGACATTTTTGGCTCATTTGTGTATTAGGTTGAGTGTTTCTCAGTGGCGCGTGTACGTGTCTTGCCTGAATATTCCCCAGGCCCAGCAAGTGCTAGAGCTGAGCTCAGCTGCCCAAGCTTGGATTCAGTCAGGTGAGGTTACATGTGCTGTTAATTGTGTTGACATTAGGAAAAGAGCTACATATACAGCCCTGCCCTTAAATGCCCCCCCCCCCCCTCATGTGACTTCTGTTTCTTTATATCCCAGGATCAAATTGATTGAGAATGATTTTTACTGTGCATTGAGGGGACAAGTAAGAGTAACCAGAGTAAGTTTCATGCATGTGGCACTTTCCTTGTCAGAGTTAGCTTATGATGAACATAATCACAGATTTTCTCCTGTCTATTTGTTCCACTTGTATTCCCGACTGGTTTGCTTTAGACTTGCTTCATGAACAGCAGGGGGCGCCTAAACGTAACTTGTAACCACAATGCTCAGAATAATTCCAAGTCGTCAAGTTTCAAGCTTCAAGTTTATTTGCCATTCCCAGAGAGTACAAGTGCAGGTACATCAGAATTCATGGTCCTGTATCTTTCAACATTTTCCTCTCAATCTAACCCAAGTGTCGGGTTTTAAATCCTAGTTTCCCCCCCCCAAAATATACTAATCTCATCAACCTATTTTATAGATTAACACATAATCATATCTATAATGTTTCTCATAGTTCAAGCACACTGTATATGACTTAATGATTGGTTTTAAACTCTGTTTTTGCTACTTGACACAACATCAACAGAAGGGAACATTAAGCATGCAGTTCTCCTGTGTGCCCACAAGTGGGAAACAGATACCCACTTACAATCTTAAGTGGTGATCAGATTGTACCAGGTTAGACATTAAACTCTACTGGGGCACAGGCCCCTATTCATATCCCTTTTTTTTCTTCCAAGTGTGCTGCGCACAATGCATTACTAGGCTATACAAACTCCCCTTGCTTAACTTACTATAGAACAGTTCAGGGACGCAAGTTTTATATCAGCTTTGGCAATAGTTAATGCGAGCGCACAATTGTTTTTCACATTCATTTGAACGCAAAAATGAAGCGTCATGTAATATTGTTTTTATGTTTTAGTCAAAATAAGATGATCGGTAGGCCTATCATTTAGAAACTTTCTTTAGTTTTGTAATGTTTTCTTAGCCTACAATACCAGGCAAAAGTTGGACACATTTTCCCATTCAATTCTGACTTGTGTGAGGAGTCCGACACCTGGACTTCTGTGTGTGTGCTGCAGTGGATATCTGGCAAGCTCAGAAGAGCGTGCTGACATGGAATTCTCCGAGCATAATTTTTTTTTCAGTTAAACTGCTTTGATTGGGAAACTGTGTTTATTCTTTCAGGGATTATCAAACTAAATTAATGCACTGACTAATAAAGTAAATTGTTAAAACTCAAACTTTAGATTTTACTGGGGCACAGCAGATTTATACTGGGGCACGTGCCCCAGTAAAAAGGGTCTAACGACTCCCCTGGTTTGTATTGAACAGAATTTTCAATCATACCCAAATCATTTACCAACTCGCGGCAGTTATTGCAAAGGAGTGTTGAGATAAGACCGAGTCATCAGGAGAGAAGATGTTTTTACCAGAATGGAGAAGATGGAAAGTCTGTCACCTCTGAGACAGTGGCATGTGCACAAAGAAACGAGAGGACAGTAAAACTGAAGTGAAAATGCAAACACAACACATTCCTCTGCTTTGTCACAAGGCGATTGGACAAGCAAGGATGAGACTTGGCTAACAGGGCTAACACTAACATGAGCTCTTGAACAAACTCACTCGTGTTCCAAGTTGTAAATCTGCTGTACTGTATATACAGTACTCTGGGGTGGTCCTGATAAGGTAGGATCAGTTTCTTCTGAACGTACACTTGCTTTCAGTCGGAGATGTCCCACAGATGTGTGGCGCATTAGTAAGGCACGTTAAACAGACACATTAGGTTGGTATGATGAATCAAGGTGAAAGGTTTCATTCCATACTGGCAAATCCATATTGAACATGCAATCAATAACTAATATGAGCATTCGGATTCCCTAATCCAACGCATCATTTGGCAGACCTAAGTAGACAAAGTCAAGTGTCAGTTTGAGTGGTAACATTTGCCAGATGTCCCATGTTCCCCTAAACCCCCACCTGGTCTGGGGACTTTCTTCTCCCCTGGAGGAAGAGGACCACCTGGGTGACACTGGCCTTGCCCGTCTTGGTGAAGAAGCAGTAGAGCAGAGGGTCAGCCAGGCAGTTAAGCGACGACACGGCGATGCTGATCTTGTAAGAGTAGACGAGCCAGGCGGGGTCCCCGCACTCCTCCAGGAGCGACCGCAGCACCATCATGACGTGGACGGGCCCGAAGCACAGCCCCAGGGTGAACAGCACCACCCCCAGCAGCCGGGACACCCGCCGGCGCTCCTGCTCCTCCGTGGCCCGGTTGGAGCGCACCGCCATGCAGGTGCCCCAGCTGCAGAAGGCCACCAGCAGGACGGGCAGCACAAAACCAAAGACGAGGCGGGCCACGTTAACCCGCGCCTGCCTCCGCGACAGCGGGAACACGTTGAAGCACATGGGCGCGCGCCCGGCGTCGCTGTACGCGTCCGCCCAGACGATGGTGGCGGCGTTGAAGCAGATCACCAGTGCCCAGATGCCGCCGCTGACCGCCGCGGCCGTGCCGACCCGCCTCAGCCACGGGTACTTGAGCGGGTGGACCACGGCGAGGTAGCGGTCGAGGGCGATGCAGCAGAGGAATGCGTCCGTGGTGTAGAAGTTGGTGAAGAGGAGGAAGACACAGAGGACACACACGTAGCCGCCGTGGACCCAGGCGCCGCGCCGGATGAAGTCCGTCCACAGGCCCAGGCCCATGGTTATGGTGAGGTCGGACAGGGCCAGGTTGAACAGGTAGACTCCCAGCTCGTTCCTCTGACGGATGTGCTGCCAGGAGACATAGAGAGAGAAGGTGTTGGAGGGGATAGAGATGATGATGAGGGTCAGGTAGAACACCAGAAAAGCCCTCTGCTTGTCTGGATCTTCTACGGGGATACATTCAGAGTCGGTCAGATTGGCCAATAGGCTGAAACTATCCATGCCAGAAGTGGAGTTCATGTTGTGGTCTCACCTTCGAAAAACAGCAAGGCAATACAATGTTTATGACCACATAAAGCAAACTGAAATGCATAAGTCATCTTAGTTTCAGTATTGAAAGGTCCACTAAAAAGAATTCCCTTACAAAAAACAATGATTATAGCCTTCTCACATGAATAAACTGTCTTGTCTTGTACGGGATTTTTCTTTTTCATCAAAGTTTCAGCTATAGTAGAACATATGAACAGCTTCTACAATTGATGTTTTTTCTCACAGGGTCACCAGTAGACACAGCGTCCATATAAGCTGAGTAAGTCATTCATATTAAGTATGGAAGCTATATCTTACAGAATAATTATTGAATGAAATATGGACACATGAAACTCATACTTACGGTTTATACAAAAGCCGTCCATATAAAAGCGGATCAATTTTTCTGGCTGGTAAAATTCTTGTCTGGTACAAACAAGTTTCCTATGTGAACCTGATAAATCCCTCACACAGCGACTTGCTCAACATAAAGTAACAGGAAGGGGCTGCCACTGTTTCCTTAACAACCACCCTGCCATAAGTCACCTAGTGTGTCACAATATTCAAGAGACAAACACAGAAGGCTGGTGGACTCTGCAGTATAGATTTAATTACCAAGTCTACATGAGAGGTGAATATACTTAATATTGTACTGTCAATACGTAATCACCGGCCAATGTTGACATACTGTGTTCCTGCTGATAAAAGAGCATATAAAGAAGTCAGCTTGTGACTGTATCTATACCCTATTCTCATGGCAAAGAGGGGTATCTAAGATTTGCCATTTAAAATGGCTATTTCATTTTATTATTACGTTTTAGTATGACGTTCTTTTTTACTATATTGTGAGTCACTGCAATCTTATGTATTACCTCTGACAATTTACCTCAGGAGTTTAATGAAGTCCTGTAAAGGACGTCTCCTACCAGTAGTGAAGTCCACCTATGCAACCGTGGAAACTCCTGGTTGTTTTGACGGCCATATTTGTCTGAATCCTTTATGGCACCCTTCCATCACTCTCCTCATCTCTGTTCTGGCACTCAAGCTAATCAGGAAATGTATGACTGTGTGCAAGGTGCTGTTGTTGTGGTGGCCACTAGAACCATGCAGGGGTCCCTTAGCCTGCAGGCTATGGCACAGTCACCAGCCTCCAGCAGGGCTCCCAGCAGCATCAGGACCTTGCCGGGGGGGAACGACACCCAGTAGGTGAGGAGGATCAGCAGGACACTGGAAGAGAAGGCCTGCAGCGCCCCTGTGTGTTGGAACATTTCTTGTTAACATTTCTTATTACGTTTATTCATAACATGCAATACTAAACGGATTAGGATGTGGTTCACGGTCCTCACTAATCACATATATTTCTGATTCTGGTGGTTCACAGTGTTATTAGACAGGTGATGCCAGTTTTTTTTGAAAGAAACTGATGGTTGTGAGATCAAGGATAAAGGCGTAATGGAGAACAATGTGCAGGGCATGGAAGACAAACACCAAGCAGACCCACTGCATCACCCAGCACCCCCCGGCTCCTCTCCTCTGTCAACATTTGATCAGACAAATTGCAACACGGAGACCTTTACCACAGCTCGATGGGCGTGAGAGAAACAGACGGGGTTTGGAAGGCCGGCTCCGACGGCTGTTTTCACAGCAGCAGACGGCCAGACGCATGCTTCTCAGACAGGCTGGGTCAAAAGTCGCGAAAGATAAACATGTTAACCTTCCAAAAAACCCAGCGTTTCTTTTTTCTTTCTTTCTGAAAAGTCTGGATGTTTCTAAACAACAGAGGGATTCGATTTATCTGGCCATCGCTCTGGGGCTTTGTTATTGAGGGAGAAAGGATTCTGGCAGCATTTAGATTCAGATTAAGGAAGAGTTACTGTAATGATGAGTTTATTAAGCAGACACTTTTATGCAAAGTGTCCAACAAAGAGGGATTTGAACCTGTGAACTCTTGATTTTCAGTCAAATGCTTTATCACTGCAACCTACTGCCCTGATACGACTCAACTTGCTTACCTCCTTTTAGAGTCTTGTAGCCTGTTAATTGTGTTTATTCTGTGTGCAATAGACATAACAAACCTCAAGAAGCGATGGCTTCATACACTGTAAACAAGATTAGAGCAGTCCAAAACAGAGTTGGTGAGGTTGGTCCAGTCTCGCTAATGATGCTGAATAGTCCACGTTATTAGATTTGGACAGCTGGAAATAGGAATTGGAAATCAACTCTGGTCATGCACAAGCCTAATTGGGTGACGGCTCTCAACACAGGACATATACTCCACTGCATCACCCTACTGAGTCCATACCTGCAAACTTGTTGTAAGGATCGAAATCCCACTTGTGTGCTTTGGTTTTTGTCAAGCAAATATTTAATTAGGTGCCTAATTATACACAAGCCCACTTACATACACACACACACACACACACACTAGCATACACCTTCCTTCTAGGGTACGGCTTGCATGTTGACCTGTGCAGAATGGTTTGAAAGTACAGGTACATAAGTAAATTGTTTATTTACAGTGTACAACACTTTTACCATTCATCTCATCATATAGAAAGACACCCTTTATGGTGTTCATAACCCAAAGAACCCAAACTGTGAGTGGCTGGAATGCTTTTGCTTTCTCTTCAGGTTCTGGACTTGCTCAGGGGCCAGTCATGTGAAAGTTGAGCAAAGCACCTTGAAGCGTGTGATAAACACATGAGCCTGCAGACTGTCATGGATTCTTTCTCATCTGTACTGGAGAACTGTGCTGGCAGTCTAGGAGTCTGTATTGTGAACGGTTGACAGGAGGGTTCTAGGAAAGCTAAAAACATATTCTTACATAACTGTGGAACAAGGGTGAGCTTACTCTAATGTGAAAAAGTTGGGATGTTATCAACAGCCGATCGTGTTGTACTCTAAAGGGAATCATATTTACCACAACTCACTTCCCTGTGTGCTATATCTTTTGCTATATCTTTTTATAGAATTATGACTATACCGGCAGGATTTACAAGTAGATATACGTACAAAAGCAGATGACCTGCACATGCAAATAATATATGTGGGTGGTCATGTGCAATCACTTGGACACCCTACAGTATGGAAAGCAGTCACAAATCACATGCACACTCACACACGCATACACATGCACACACACACTGGCAGTCACCTACACTAATAATACTGGCTATGTTGTCCCCTTGATTCCTTCAACAAGAGACGTTTACCAAAAGTAACTGCAAATCATTTCAGCAAAGAGTTCTTCAAATACATCAACACACATGCCTCATGATCTGGACCAGACAAGGTTGAACAATTACATTCTTTTCAACAATCTGCCATAAAACACTCCTTTAACATCTATTGTTTTCTCTTACATTGTTTTCTTCTGTGCTGTTCCATAGACTCCGAGTGGAGAGGTCAGGGGATGGTGTGTCTACATCACCACAGGTGTGATTTGCTCTGTTTTGTGAAGATAGGTAGAAACGACTGAGCGTCGCTGCATAGTCATGTCAGATCCCCTGTGTTGATGTCTGCTCCTGTAGATGGCGCTAACTTTCCTCCTAAAGTACTGCCCGGAAAAGACATACAGCACAGGGTTCAGGCCGCTGTTGAGGAACGCCAGGTACGTGGAGAACTGGTTGCCAATGTCCAAGGTGAGGTCCCACGCCTCTTCATCCAGGAGCCCCATGTCGCAAAGTGAATCCAGGAATGTGAAGAACTGGAAGGGAGCCCAACAGAGGAGGAAAAGGATGGTCACGGCATGCACTAGAACAGTGGCCTTCCTGTCAGCGGCGTCCAGCGTGTAAACACACTCCCTCCTCTTATTCAAGGTCCTGATTATGTTCAAGTTGCAAAAGACAATCACCAGAACAGGTAGAACAAAGCCCACCACGTTCAATAGGAGCTGTTGGGCCAGTTTCCAGGAATGGGCAGGGTAGTCCAGTTGGCAAGCCTTGAAGTCCTCAGTCTGACTCCACGGCACAACCTTCCTGTGAACTATGGTGGGCACGCCCATCAGAACTCCAAACACCCAGAGTCCCAGGCAGACCGACTTGGCATAGCGTGTCCTCCTCAGCCACCTGGCCTGCATGGTCTTCACCAGGGCCAAATAGCGGTCCACACTCACCATGGCCAGCATGTACATACTGGTGTAGAAGTTGACAACGACAGAGAGGTTGACGGCCTTGCAGAGAAAGGAGCCGAAAGGCCAGTTGTGCTCGAAGAGCATAGTCACACCCCAGAAGGGCAGGCTGGCCAAGAGGAGGAGGTCAGCCAGGGCTAGGTTCCCCAGATAGATCTCAGGCACAGTCCAGCGCCCTCTACTGAGCAGGAAGATCAACAACACAAAGGAGTTACCCAGGAATCCCAGCACACTCAGAATAAAAAGGTAGGGGGGAATGATGGCATAGATCAGGACCCATTCTGGAGTTAAGAAGGTCTCAGTGGTGGTGGGAGTGGGAAGAGCGCTGGAGTTCTCAAACAGGGTCTTGGCTGTGTGTACAAGCCCCAAAGGCTCCATGATCTATGAGGTGTCATTTGAAAAGCTGTAAGTAGTAGTAACAAGCATGGCCAAAAACTACATAATATGTAAAATGTTATGTAATATAATAATAATAATAATATTTGTAATAAAACATACATAAATACACAATTTACATGTATAGCGATGATTCATTGAGAAATCAGAAACAGGCAGTTGGCAAAGACATAAACAAAGGCACAGATAATTGTTTCCACTGAAGAAGGAATTATATTTTTCTTCCAAAGGGTAATTTCTGCGTCATAGCACAAGCTACCAAATGAATACACAGGCCTGCCTAACAAGAATACAAGACAAGATACTTTCTCAAGATTTGTGTACTCCATCTCAGAAACATCAGTTCCAAACAGTATCACCACGTCCCCTCTGGGACCAACAGTACTTGTCTATTCTATCCCTTTCTACACCTCTTCTTTTCTTCTTTGTGATCCCTGTCACATCACATCCTTATTTATCATCACAACTTCAGTCCACACAAATCTTACCTCAAGCTGGTGCGACAAAATGTGTTTGTGTCGAGCAGAAGATGCAGCCTGGCGTCCCACAACACAACAGAGCCTGCAGCGCTGTTGTTCTGGAGGCTTCAGTCTGGGGAGTGGGGACATCTCCACCACCACAGCGAAGAAATGTATACAGAAGAGCATTCCTCCACGCCTTCGCAGACGTTTATGTGTCTAAACGTGTTAAAGAACACCAACTCACAGCTCCCTGTCGCTGATGTTCCAGTGGAATACTCGAGTAAAAGAAAAACATTTATTTTGTCACTGTAAATGTTTATTCTTGAATATACAAGATAAGTTATTTTATTTATGTCATAGGTTGGGCCAAATAGAGGATATCTGCACACAAATAACAGTACGTCATAATGGTAAAGGTAAGAGCTTACACACAAGCATGTTTTAAAGGTCAGAAGCAAGTTATGATTTATTGAGGTTGAATTAAACGAAAAACAAATATAATTCAATAATGATGCACATACATTTCAAAGCAAAACAATCGTTCACATGGTTTTATTAAGCAAAAGCCACAGCCATTTCTGATATCATACCTTGGTGGAATCTGTGTATCTAGTGGTTGAGTTGACATTTGCCTTGTGGCTGGACCTCCTCCATGTCCCACCACACAGCATCTGTTTAAACACTGCCTTCGCATTCTGCCTGAAGTGTTTCCCAACGATCACATAGAGGAAAGGGTTCAGAGAGCTGTTGCTGTATCCGAGGTAAGTAGACAGCTGGGTGCTGATGTCTAGCACATGGGTCCACCCACAGCCAGAGATGAACTTGTAGTAGTGCAGGGTGTCCAACAAGATGACCACCTGGTAAGGTAGCCAGCAGAGGACAAAGACCCCAAGCACAATGAGAACCAGGTGGGCCGCCTTCCTCTCGGCCCACCTCTTTTCCCGCCCCCTCGGCCTGCTGGCTCTCCTCATCTCCTGGCTGTTCTGAAGGACCTTCAGGATGTGGAAGCTGCAAAAGGAAACCACAGGGACGGGGAGGAGGAACCCCAGCAGGTTGACCGTCAAGTTGTAGCGCAGCCTCCAGCCGTTGTGGGGGTACGCCATGTAACACCCCTCCACGCCCAGGTCAGGGAAGAATCGGACTGAGCGAAAGAGCAGGGCAGGGAGGCTCAGCAGAGCTCCCACCACCCACACTCCCAGGCACACAGCCCTGGCCCCACCCGGATTTCTGAGACAACACTGTCCCAACGGTCGGGCCAGCGCCAAGTACCGGTCCACACTGACCAGGGTGAGGAACAGCACACTGCAGTAGTAGTTCATCCCGATGATCAGGTTGACCAGCTGGCAGAGTGGCTCCCCAAAGGCCCAGTTGAAGCGCCTGACAACAGTGGCCACCCAGAAAGGCAGGCAAGCCACCATGAAGAGGTCTGCGGCAGCCAGGTTTCCCAGGTATATGTCAGCCACAGTGCTGGACCTCCGCTGGAGGCAAAAGACCAGCAGGACGAAGATGTTGCCGCTCACACCGAGAACACAGATCAAAGACATGTAGGCCGGCTGCATGGTGTAGACCCACTCCCAGGAGTCTGTGTGGTTGCACTCCCCTTCTGGAACATCGAAGACCTCCATGAGATGCTGCCTGTTCGAACTGCGGTCACCCTTAGAGTTGATTAGACTGAGAGAGGGTTGACTCTGTGTGTGTGTGTGTGTGTGGGTGCCCACGTGCTTTTCTAAATGAACATCCGGTAGCGTCACTAATTGTCACGGACGTGTAATGGATGAAAAAACCTCTTAAGTAAGTCAACAGAGTGAGAATAGTGTGCAGCGGCGTTTGTGTGTCGATGGATATTCAAAGAAAAACGAAGAATAATGGATTTTAATGGATGGCACGAGAGGACTGATGCTTTTATCATAGCACACAGACCATGTACGTGCTGTCGCCACTGGAGAGCCCCTTGGCTCATTTCATAAACTACTATACTTAGTAACAGATGGCCAATCTCTGCGATAACTGTATGCTTACTATAACACATGACCTTTGTAACTCCCTCATAAAGTTTCTCTTGTCTGCCAAGACCAAGTCTCCACTGTGGTGAAGTAACATTTCTTTTCGACAAGGTCTTCACTCTGGGTGTGGCTCTTGTTGTCTTTCTTACTCCCCCCTGCTCTCTCCCTTTGTATTTACTCAAATGTCTGCCACCTCAGTAAAAACAGGCTTCTAAAGTTGATTTCCTGTTTGGCAGGGCGAGCTGTAGTTTTGGGGACAAGGAAAGGATACACAGACCACAGTCAGCTCTGACTACATGTCTAGCCTGTAAAACTGGGATTGGAAAGTGTTATACACACAGGCCAGACAAAGAACCACAAAAATACTGTGACACATTATCTAATTTAGCCATAGAAACGTCACAAACACTGGAAACAAATCTGTCTCACATTAGAATGTCTCTAAAAAGACAATTCAGAGTCACATGCAGTAATGCACAGCTGTGATATACTATATAGACCAGCAGACTTTGTTAAACAATCCCTTATCATGCCTAGGTGTTTGAAGTCAGAGATCCCTTAATTACCGGTATACACATTTTGATTGCAATGTATTTTCATAACGAGTGAGATAGGGATCAAAGCCTTGTTTGCTCATCCGAGAATCCCTTTTATATAATAACCTGGCTCATGAGTAAGTGTGTTGTATTGATTTATATTAAAATCAAAATGAAATAAAATAAATCAAAATCAATGTACAAAGATTTCATGATTTCTGCAAATTGTATATAATAAAATAGTATGAGTGAGAGAGTCATGTGATCGAAAGGATGTTGCAAATTATCATAGCTTACCAAAGTATCTATTCTGAAGGTAACAGTTTGTGTCTCATTTAGGCTTGCAACTGACAGAAATATGAAGAGACTGATGGGTTAGCTGGAATCTTTAGAACAGATGCTCTACAGATGTTCTGTAGCTATCAGACAGCATTTTAAGATTGTAGAATCTATACACTATCTTACCTAATAATTCCTGGCTTACTAAATACTTTG
The DNA here is from genome assembly GCF_038355195.1 of Osmerus mordax. Lineage (NCBI taxonomy): Eukaryota > Metazoa > Chordata > Actinopteri > Osmeriformes > Osmeridae > Osmerus > Osmerus mordax. The sequence goes on along the minus strand of NC_090058.1, from coordinate 10,013,538 downwards.
AAAAGGAGACAAATGTATTCTCGCTTTTCGAACTAGTAAAAAAACTAAAGTACTTATGAAGCTGGTTCAAGTATGTTTTTGTATATGTTGTGTCTGTGGCACACTCTCAGGCTCATGTCAGGGTTTTCAGAGTGGATGAAAGCTGTGACCGTGTGGACCCAGTAGCCATCTTCCTCTTCAGCTTCATCTGCTCAAACAGCTCCTTCACCTTCTTCCTGAAGTTCTTCCCCACGATGACGTAGAGGATGGGGTTCAGCACGCTGTTGAAGAAGGCCAGGTATGTGAAGATCTGGTTACAGATTTCCAGGATGGAGCTGAGCTCGCAGCCCTCCAGCACGTGATTCCGGACGAGCAGGTCCAGGGCTGTGACCACGTGGAAGGGCACCCAGCAGAACAGGAAGGCCAGCAGCACCGTCAGAACCAGCAGAGTCGCCTTCATCTCAGTGTTCTCGGCATGGAACCTCTGCATGGCCTGGCTCTTCAAAGCCTGGATGATCTGAATCGTGCAGTAGGAGATGATTGACACGGGGACTATGAACCCAAAGCCTACAAGCAGCAATTCAAACGCTAGCTCTGTATGCTTGGGGTACTCAAGGTAACATGCATTCACCCCCCACTCTGGGAAGTACTTGACAGCCCTGAAGATGAATGTTGGGGACGCCAGAAACAGGCCCAAACCCCAGACCAAAAAACAGCCCAGCTTAGCATAAAAGGGCCGACGCATTCTGCCATGGGACATAGTGTGGACCAGTGCCACGTAGCGGTCAGCGCTAACCAAAACCAGGAAGTAGATACTGCAGTAGGTGTTGATCTTGATGCCCAGGTTGACCAGGCGACACAGCAGTTTTCCAAAGGGCCAGTTGAAGTCGTTCGCCACATTGACGGCCCAGAAGGGCAGACAGGAGACCAGCAGGAGGTCAGCGGCTGCAAGATTGCTCAGGTAGATCTCAGCCACCGTGCAGGCCTTCTTGTGTAGGCAGAACACAAGCAAGACAAATACATTTCCCAGGATTCCCAGCACACTGATTGACAGAATGTAAGCGGGCTGCATGGTCCGGATCCATTCCCAACCTTCAGTGTAGGGGCAGTCACTAGTGTTGGTGTGGTTGACAGGAGTAAAGTCTGTAGTGTTGATGTCCATTGGCAGGCTGTAGGAATACACATTTTGGGACTGTTACTATGCTGGCTTGGAATAAGATAATTTGATAAGAAATATTTGTGTTGGCTCATGGAGTTCTCATGGAGTGGCTCATAGATTAAAAGGATCTATTTTAGTGTAAACATTTTGCATACTTCTTAAATTGCACCATCCCTTTTTTTATTTTCTCTTGCATGCACTCTACAACTGTAGACAACTGTTAACCCTCTCATCAATGGTTATCACATCAGATAGTACTATTAGAAAAATGTTGAACTAGGGCAGTAGTCTTCAATCCTGGTCCTCAGGGCCCACTTTCCTGTATGTGTTAGATGTTTCCCTGCTTCACACCTGATTCAAATGAATGGCTCGGGCTTCAGAGCTTGATAACAATCCATTCATCGTTCTACAGGACAGTGGGACCTGAGGTCCAGGGTTGAAGACCACTGAACTAGGGTAATACAAAATTATTTTTTCCATGATGAAAACATTAAAAATTGCTGTTGCATCTGCACCTGGAATGTTTTTAATATATTCGAAATATATAATACCTAATTTTATGCATCGTAATACACAACAAAACGCAATCAGAAGGACATTGCAGAAAGTGATTTGATTGTGTGTCTGTTTAGCCTAACCCTAACCCTTACGTGCTGTCAAGCATGTGCTAATAGTTATAAGTCCATGTCTGTTGGTAGAGTATCCTATCTGTCAGCTTTCCTGACTCACCCTCAGAAAGCTTGGTAAAAACCATCAAGTTGTAATTTACCTTATAAATGTTTGACATAATCTCAACAAGATAAAAATAAACAATACAAAAAAATGGGTAACCTCCAATTTGACAATTTTGTCAACAACAAAAAAACGACCACCTATTGTTACCGATGTACTGACTTTTGTGAAAAAATAAAATCGCAGCTACAAACCTTGAGGTTCTGAACAGTTTCACTGTTGAGTAGAAATCCAGATGTGCAAACAGCCTAATCCAGAGACTTCCTTTGCTGCTGTGTTTTCCACTCTGAGCCCGGCACAGACTCGCTCTCTTAAAGGAGGAGGAACCTGAGATCGACGTGATGTCACTCTCACAGTCCCGCACCTTCTTTATTTATTTCATCTTCTCTTCCAACTTGTGTAATCTCCTAAACTCCATTTGAACATTTCAGAATGAAAAATGAAAAAGTCTGAGATATGTATTTTTGTCTCAAAATATTTGATTACAAAAATCGAGTTATCATGCATCTGACTTTTCTATTCGGTCAGTCTCCATCACTTTCCATCCTGCATTTGATGCCAATGAAGACAGATTGCTGTTGAAGACAGTGCCTGTACAGAATTAGACGTCGCAGTCTCAGGCAATGTAACCCTGACTCTTTCACTCATCACCTGTTTTGCAAATGATTTGATCTCCTGGACAGGATGCTGAGTGAAAGTGACCCTTCCTGTGTGGCTTCCATCCTGCCCTGTGGATTTCAGACTTGAGTTTATTAAAGTAAATTGTCTTTAAACACATACAGGGGAATTACCGGTTTAACTAAAATTTCGGTAAATCTTCACAAAAATACTCTAACATGGTTTTAAAGGGTGGAGTTCATGTAAATGGAAGAGTTGTTCATTTATTTGTATTCAACATATCAAAGCCAATACTTAATCTTCCCTTATTTTATGAACTGATTACATATTGAGGTAGTCTACATCTTGTGTTTAACCCTCACCACTGTATCTGTGTTGTTTAATATATGATTCTAATAAGTGTCAGGGGAGGTCCCTGAGGTCTCTGTTACACACACAGAATGTGTGTTTACTGTCAGGCCTTTGGGGGTCCAACACAGCTAAAGTGCCGCCAGAGAAAGACAGAGGGATCATAAACTGGTTATAGCAGAAAAAAACGTAAGTTTGCATCAATTTGAAACAGTAATTGGTAACAGCATGGCCTTAATTTGGTTAAAATCACTCAAAGGGTTGGTATAAACCTTTAACATCACTGTCATAATCTTAAGTATTGGTCAGCAATAAGTGCTTTTTGATGTGGATGCTGTTTTATGTTGCGTTATTGCTGTGCTTCATATAAGATGACCATGAGTTAGTTTAAGATTGGAGTTACTGGAAGAGCATTAGTTTTTTTTGGTCAATAATCCTACTGCACTTAGTGCAAATGCACCCAGCAATTAGCCAGTACTGCTGGTACTGTTCCTAAATGCAAAGGAAGATCAGCCACATAGGAAAAGTGGTTGTTGACCTCTTGTTGATACTTAAAGGAGAGCGCCATTTAGCTGCTGAATGGTGCTAACAGCATTGACTCCTAAAGCACTATGGATCGTGGCGCCACCTTGTTCTTTTTTTGCCATCTTGTGACAGGACACACACTGCACAACCATATGCCTAACATGGAAGCCGGCCTCTCACCTTATGATCTAATAACAAATCTATGTCACTCCAGACTCCCTGGTCTGGAAATGGCAACAATCAATTTAACCATTCTTCTTCCTCTGAAAATGAGTTTATTGCAACAAATGGGGACACTGCATGCTCAGATGTCCCCTGAGATAGATGGTTCAGCAGGTGGTGTGGCAGGGTGTGAAGGTAGAAGTGATGGCCCAGTTACCCTCCAACGATGGTCCCATCTGGTGTCCAGAGCTGACCTTTCGTCTCTCATTTGAGCCACATCAAACCATCAGGAGTCAGAATGATCAACAACATAATCTCTCAGAAAAGAATCCCACATAATGTACCCCAACGGGACAGGTAGCTCTTTGTAAATGTTTACATTTGCAACTCAGTTAACATTATGCAATTCCTAAAGGGTTACGGGGTTACTCCATAGGCAAGATGAAAACTATTATCGCTTTGCCCAGCACTACACATGCTAAGCAGTCGAGTTCCTTTGGACAATGGCAAGTTCTTTTGTGAACAGAAGCTACTGAACTGAGAAATAAGCTTGAATAATACAACATTTCCAACAAGTCTGCTAAATATTAATATTTGGGAAATCACATCAGTCTTATGAATAAGGTTGTATCAAAAAACAGGGCAATTGCATCAATGGTTATCATCAGTATTTTTCTTTTGTTATTCTTTCTACCAAGGACTCATAGCTTTGCCTCTTGGTAGCTGTAATGAAATGCAAATATTTCTGTGAAATCATATGTTTATGATCTCTGAGTGACAGAGATAAGCCAGAAGCAGTCTCCAATAGGGTTTTTGTTCCATCCTTAATGTCCACAGGGAAACCCAATTCTCACACATTTTGTGATAGTGAGTTGTGACTAGTGTTGGGTTTGGCAAAGAATAAAGGAGAGGGTTACAATTAAGAGACGTTAAGAATTGTTTTGATTGCAATTTTTTACAACTAAATAGAATTGCAATTGTCAGATGTGGGGGGAATAAACTAATCAAGACTATGCTGCCCTACAGGTCTTGCAATTCATGAATGATAACAGTGAATTTATCCATAGACTTTACACACAAGACTGAGTGTCTGACACATTTGATCACATGGGAGGAGAATCAGTTCGATCGGTGATTACCTAATGCCTCACAACAATGCTCAACTAATTAATCATATTATAACCAACCCATGCACACATGTCTAGGATATCAAATAGACCCGGTCTTCCTACCTGCCAAGACAAACAAGATATCCATTACTTCTCTGTTTTCTTGAGACAGTCTTTTCAGAAGCTGGAGATTGCACTGGTTCTGTGTGTGAGAACCTCAGGCAACTTTGCGTCAGTCAATTCTTCACAGACTTGATTATTTTGTGGCAGGAAAAATAGCTCTCCAAAAGCCGCAGGGTATTGGAAAAGGGGGAATAGATATTAGTAATTATGTTTTCTTTTCCTGTTGATGACCATCTGTTTATGAGAACAATAGAGGAATCTAATGGTACATTTAACTTCCTAAGCAGGGATCTGTGTGTGTCTATGTATGGTATCTGTCTGTGATCATCTCGAGAACCTGGCATTGTATGAAGTTGAAATTCACTAAGACCATAGGACATAGGACAAGATGTTTGGATGAGGGGTTCCGGAGATATAAATATATATTTATTAAAGGGTTCGCCACCATGACGAACTGCTGATATGATGATAGAGCCATGGAAGTAATACATATACACACATTCATCACCAACGGGCACTACTTCTCGCATTCCCTGCCAACGGACACAGCCAATGGACATTGCACTAGAGTGCGCCACAAACAGGCATTGAAGTAAATGGCAAAGACAGGGGATCTATTTGAAGCTCTTTTAAGACATTGACAAACGTTTCTCTTTCAGTCAGGATTCCCACAGCCTTTGAAAGAAACTTATGTAGATTTCTTGCTCTCACAACTCAATTAATCTAGTCAACTCCCTTAGCTTACTCATAACAATGCTAGTAAATGCCCTTGAGCTTTGGAGAAGATAAAGCTTGCAGTTGTTTATGCTGTGTTGTAGTGTTCATAATAAATGCAAGAGTGTGTTGTGGTCAGCATTTACAGTAATTAAAACCATGAGGTCTCATAAACATAAATAAACCTTTACAAATTAACTTGAGTAAACAAGACCCAAAGACCTATCAAATAAGTAGTATTACACTAGTATGCCATGACCTAAACCAACAGTAAGGTCCTGAACCTCTCAAAGAAGAACATAAGTATCAGAGAAGTATCTGGGACTTTCATTCAGAGACTCTTCTGTCAGACTGTGGTTCAGAGTTCAGGGTGTGGTCGTGGAACACAACATTCCGCCTGGGCGCCGTGGTGACATCCTTGAGCCCATTCTTCCAACATGCTGATTCCAGCCTTTTCCTGTCTCCCACATATGTTCCACTCTGTTTTACATAACCTCCATGGTTCCCCCTTCCAGGCCCATCATCTGAAACTAAGGGGAACTATTGGGCCTCCCATCTGAGAGACTGTGGCCACTAATAGATCTGGACCAGAACCCACACCAACACCATAACTAGACTACTATCCTCTGTTAAAGATGTTTATCTGGGCTTCCATCCCTGGCTCACAGCTGCCGACCACCACTACAAATACAAACATCAAGGGAGAGGGTGAAAAGAATAAAATAAAGAGAGAAGGCAAAGCAAGACAGGGATAAAATGATGAGGGCTGGGGGAATAACATGAGCAGATTGAGTCTGTTTGAGGAGTCATAACAAACTTGATTTCTTTTGAAAATGTTCACTGACTCACCATGAGATGATGAAAACACTTAGCAGTCCTCTTTCTTATCACACACAAAGCAACACAATCATGAACTGATTTGAAAAGAAACCACTCCAGCCCCCAAATTCATGGTGTCATCTAATTGGAACGAGATAGTCATACCTGCTTGAGTCCAGTTAAATGTAGCTGTAAAATGAGTATTTCCTCAAATATTCACCCAGAGCAGCTTTGAGATCTTTCACTGGGGTGTAAAACTGTGTGTTTATGTTTATGGCCCTATCTTGTGCTCTGTTTTTTTTGTGTGGGAGTGTTTACAAGAGCTGTGCCTTTGGGTGCAAGGTAAACTGTGAAGGCGACTGTTATCCCTGGTGCACCACTTAGTCACCTTGGCAAAACATGAACGTACTGTGGCAAATCATCATCAAACGTGTTATTTACACTTCACTTGCATCCTGTCAGGCCTACTTGAATTCTGGGAATCAATTAACATACGGAGAATGTAAACTGCAATCGAAAGATGTTTCCAAGTGTTTTCCCCACTGAAACCTTTAACCACATCAGTAAACAGAGATGCTTGTTGCAGGGTTATCTAACCCAAATGTCCATATGGAATTGGTTTGGGGAACAGGCCTCTGGATTTCTGATAAAGACTGAACATTTGTGTTGTCACACAAATCTGTGTGACAACATACTATCACATATAGTATTGAAAACCAAAATAATCATTAGTGGCACTGCTGTTCACAGTACTGCTTGGCTTCCTTGATTTTTTCATTTTTGTTAATAATTACAGTGCCCTCTCCTGGACAAAATAGAGGTGTCATAAATAAAAGCAAGCATGTGCCTGTCATTCTGTGTTCTCTCTCTCTTTTCCCCTCTCTCTTGCACAAAAACACACCTTATCAGGTTAACTGTCAGTGCAGATTCGATTTAGTCTGGGTTCACTAATGTATGGTTTGTTTTGAGTATGAGGTATCTAAGATGTAATTTGAACTAAATGCTAAGGTGAGCCAACAGTGTGCAGCACGGCCTAATGGTGCCTTCTAAAATGGGATTACACGTACAGCACCTGGCTTGGCCTTTTACAGTATCGCAAAAAGATGAACTTACCTAGTCATAAATCAAAAGTGCAAGATTGGAACAGAAAATGCCTGAAACACAAAAACACAGGCTTGTTTGGCAAACTTCATAATGTTTCACGGTGGGGCTAAAATGGTCAATATTTTACACTATCAATCTTCACTGCTTCTCCCTGTGAGTGCATCAGCTTCAGATATTAATCAACAAAGGCAGAAGACAGCAGCATACCTTCTAGTATTTAATCCTCGCCTCCCTCCGTTTCTGTCTCTCTTTCCATTCTCATGTATAAAATATACCGTGGCTTCCACCTCCCTTGACCAGCAGCTTAGTAAGAGGTCCACTATGGAGCTTGACAGTGAACGCTGGGCTGCCGAGATTGATGGATGTCAGTCTACATTGTGACAGGGCCACAGCCCTCTCATGCAAATCCAACTGCCGTCAGGGAGTGGCAGCCTCTCGTCAGTGGTCTGAGCCCTTATCTATTCTGAAGACATTGAATCTTGACAAAGATTGCAAGACTGCAGAGCCCCTACAGGCCCCTGGGTACCTCGGCCAGGCTCCACTGGGCTCATGTGCAGGGGTCACAACCTTTTCTGTTGGATGACAAGCTGTGTGGTTAAATCAGCTCTCTTTCATGAAGTCCCATCACGACTGAATCACTACTGGGACTGCCAGACAGACACAGCGACAGAGCCAGCGTCAGAGCCAGCGACAGAGACAGCGACAGACACAGAGACAGCCACAGCGACAGAGACAGCGACAAACACAGCGACAGAGACAGCGACAGAGACAGACACAGCGACAGAGACAGCGACAAACACAGCGACAGAGACAGCGACAGAGACAGACACAGCGACAGAGACAGCGACAAACACAGCGACAGAGACAGCGACAGAGACAGACACAGCGACAGAGACAGCGACAAACACAGCGACAGAGACAGCGACAGAGACAGCGACAGAGACAGAGACAGCGACAAACACAGTGACAGAGACAGCGACAGAGACAGCAACAAACACAGCGACAGAGACAACGACAAACACAGCGACAGAGACAGCGACAGACACAGAGACAGCTCCCCCTGCTTACTTACTGTTACAGACAGACAGCACTTTAGTAGTGTGCTGTACCAGCTTCCAGGATCTGTAGTGGAAGAGTACAGGCATGCTGTTCCAGTGACAGGCAATGCTTGAGTTCTTATTAATGACTGATTGTAATGGTGCCTTGCCAACGAGTGCCTTACATCAGGGATGGGAACAGCAGTGCCCTTGGGCAACATGAAAATCTCTCTTTTTTTATACAATCTTCCTTTCTCTTTTCCTTTAGTTTGCAAGCACTGGCACACTATCATATTGTGAGTTTGGGGGAACAAAGGAGAGCTTAATGTAGAAATTTATTAGATCTGACTTCCTTGACATTTGCATTTTTCCTCCCCCCTCTTGTGTGTTTTGCTTATGACAGGACAATATTTTTCCCTGGACAATCTGCATCATGAGGCAATCTCTCAATTACTAATCATCCCACTCAGAGGATGAATTACCAAATCTCATTGGAATCTCATTGAAAACACGCATCATCAGTGGATTAGATTGTCCAACTTTGAAAGGATTCTTATATGAAGCATATTTTATGAATAACTGTGTTGATTACTATATTAGTGTGAATATGACTTTGACAAGTATTGGTAATGGGAATGATTTAAGGTGTTGTCAGTCTTTATAGCCTATATTATCTGCACGTTTTGTCATAGCTAATGATCCATTTCAATTTACAACTCAGCCTCCTCAGAAAATCCCTCCACCAACCATCATTGAATTTGTATACGATAAAATCCGATTTAGACCTTAATTTGGGTTTGAACTACCAAATCTATTATTTGAATCCCTTAATTTCATAAATTAATCAATTCATTGAATTAAACAAAGTGGGTTGTTCAAAATGTTCAGTTTTGGGTATTATTAAAATATTTTGGGGTTTTAATCCATTTCATTTCAGAGTGTACTCAGCCCAGTCCATAAGAGTCCAAACTCTTATGTAAGGACCCAAGCACTAAATGGCACTCATTGCTGCATGCAATGAATACTGCATATTATATTTGTATTAATTAATTAGCAAACAAGGGTAGCAGAGATTGTTGCTGTAGGTGAGATTAACCTTCTTTGATGGAACATTCTAGTGAAGGAAGCCACACAGGCCAAAGGTGCTGGTCCCAATCATAGTCCACTGTTTTCATGGAATCAAAACTGAAAATTATTTCTCCTTCCTCCCTTAATCAAGAGCAGCTCCATCCTTCTCCACACTCCCCTCTCTCCCTTCCTCTCTGTTCCTCCCCTCACTCCCCTCCCCTGACATCTCCTATCCTCTAGTCTCTGACAGTTGTCAGTCAATCACAAAGGCAGCCACCCGGACAGTAAGCCTTTATTACAATTGCGTCGAAGCAGTTAGCTTCAATAACATTCATCATACAGACGTCAGCGGGGATTACAGATGATATACTGTAGACGTTGCACGGATCTCCCGCCTGCTGACACACAGCGACAACATTGTCCTAACTTTCCAGCCCCTCGTTCGTCCCCCGTGTGAGGTGAGCCACTGCCGCCTCGGTCGTCAAAGGCGTCGTCATGGTGCTGACAGAGGCTGATAGGTGAATAGGCTGTCCGGATGCTGACAGCTCCACAGGGAAAGCCTTTGATTGGAGATTGGCAATGAGATTTAGATGTGCGGGGGGGGGGGGGGGGGGGGGGGGGCGTGCACGAGAGAGGGTCTCAGCGCGAGTCATTAATCTACTCCTGCTTCCTCCACCTCTACTGTACACTGCTCGCTTTGTCTCTTTCATACGCAGTCTCAGGTGAGTCAAGAGAAAGTGGTCTGAAGTTATCTGCTGCCCTTTTTCGGTCACCTGAGACCGAGGCCGGTCAATGCTGCTCCCTCTGATTGGACGCCCTGCTACGTTTAATGAGTCTGGAGATCCCTCATGTCTCTCAGTAATGACTTGTTGGATGTCTGACAGCCCAGACCAGGGCTTGGCCCACAAATGAGCTGAAGATCCAGTAAGAGGTATGCATCAAGTCCCGTGTTAGAGAGCTCACAACCGGATCCACTCTCCAAGAAATGTGCAACCTACATAAAAACTTTAAAGTGCTGACTACAGTACCTGGTGCTTCAGTCGAAAAGATTTGCAGAGAGATTGATTTGGTATGCCTGCCTGAGTTTGGGTCTTTCTGCTATCAGAGTGGGTAAGAATGGCATCCCAAGACAACAAGAGTTAGTAAAGGGCTTTTAATAATTGTGGCTATTAGTTTAGATAGCCTGTCACCCTGCCCCCTCACTCCTACAGTCTTCACTGTCCCAGCCCACTCTGCCTCCAACACACACACACCTAAACACACACACGCACACATGTATTATCATGGAATAACTCTGTTCTGCTGTTGGGGATGTGAAAATAAATAAATGTATGTATTCTCTCACCCTATATGTGTGTTGAAAAAGAATATATTATTTTGTTGGGCGTTTCTGTAATGTGAATCTAATATTGGCATGTTTATGTAATGTATTGTATAAATGTGTTCTATACACATGCTAATGGGGAGTTTGTGTCACTCAGCTCCTCCAATGAGGTGGTGGGTTGAGGGAATGCCCCTGAGTGAATCTGCAGTGTCTCTGAACCGACAGCTTGACAAGACATGTCCATGGTGCTTGGCACACATTAGCATATTCAGCACCTCTCTACCGAGATGTTAGCCTTGATTGGACAGGAGAGAGCTGGAGTGTTGCATCCTGGGGGACTCCGGGGTTGGGTATGGTGGGGGGGGGGGGGTAGGTGGGTGGAGTGGGTTGCAGCAGGCCTTCTCTAGAAACCTGACTAATGCATCTGACCCCGGGCTCAAATTAACCCTGATGATCTATTATTTACCAGGCTGCCTCATCTGGAACAAACCCTGGAATCAGAACCCACTAGCTCGAATGGTCCCTCATACACCTGCACCTGCTACCACATTTATTAGCATCTATCAACATGAATTAGCGTGTGTTGGGTCAACGGTTACCTGCTTCCAACATACAGGATCAGGAGAGAGGAGACTGTTCAGGAGCTGTTTCTCTCTAAGATGGCGGTGAGCCGTTCAGAGTTTTCACATCCAAAGTCAGCTAGGAAGGAGAGGCGAGCAGGGGCTTATCATCAAGGTTGAGTAAAGATCATCTCTTGTTGCCTCCTGATGTGGTGTTACAAGCCTGTGGCGATGTGGAGGCACCCGATAGAAAGTAGGTTACTAAACGAGAGAGAGGGGGGGGGGGGGGAGAAGATAGAGAGAGGAGGAATGAGAGAAAGCAGAGAAGAGAGCAGGGGAGGAGAGAGGACAGGAGAGAAGAAAGGCGAGAATGTGACCTAATCAATGTGGTTGGGAGATGAAGCCTATCGGGACAAATCACAGCAAGGCCTCTTTTCCCTGTATCAGTGAGAGAGTGACAGCGAACCACAGCCAGGCAGGCGTGTAGGTGTCAGAATGACTTATGATGCCATTTCTCCCTCGCATCAATCTTACCTGGAGGCTCAGCATTCACAAGTGATGTCTGCCAATGTGACACACCAGCCAGAAACTTGTCTTTGAAAAACGCATGAAACTGTCAAAGTGCTGTTTCGCAGTGACTTGAAGCTGCTGGCATTGAGACGGTCTCAACTTGCCTCTAGGGGTGCTCCTGAGCCTTAGAGGCATAGATGTCCATAGATCTTACATTGTTTCCCTCTACACGCACCTTTCCCAACACAATTACAATTCTAAGAAACTTCTTTACAGTACAATACAGTCACCCTGAAACTTTATTAGTAATACATGTTCTTACAAAAACGAGTATTGTGTCGGTGAATTACAACATTTCTGAACACTTACACGGCAAATTCTTAATAAAAATAAAACTACAGTCTTAAAAAAAGACTTTCTGTCAACAATATTACCTCCTAATTTAGGGATCTAAATAACAAAATGTTCTTTCAGTTCTTTCATAGCTAGGGAATGTAAAGTCGGTGAATGAAATGTATCCTTACACTGCATCAACAACAGTTATGGACAGTGTTTACACCAAGACATGGGAAACCCTCTACAACATTCCTAGAAATAACTACAAAGTCTTCTTTTTCCATATCACATAAGAAACATTACTGAATAAAAACAAACTATTCCAAGTCTTTCTTTTTATGCGGTAGATATTGTTGATATTAACACCTCATCTCTTGGAGGGAAATATTATACATATGCTAGACTGATAAAGTCATTAACGGAGTTGTATATTTTGCAAGTGGATCGTGAAATGTTTCCTAAATCTAATATCTAATAACATTATAATTAATTCAGACTCGTAAAGACATGGCTTGAGACTGCTCTATTAATGCAGTTTTAAGTGTGTGTTGTCTGATTTTCTAAACAGGAAGCAGATGGAAATCGATGATTAGGATCAGAATATGATGTCACTTTGCTAGCTTTTAAAGGTTACCTTCTTCCTGGGCTTGTCTGTATGTGTTTATTTATTCAACTGGGAGGTCATTTAACTTTCATGAACACCCACGTGACAGGCTCTCGCGTGTGTCTGGAGGAGAACAAAGTTAACATTGTCAATTAGGTGGAGGATTAATCTCCATGGAAACGTCTGCCTCTGGACTCCCTGGCAGCACAAAGCTAATTCCGTCCCAGAATCTCTATTTTAAATTGCAGATTGATAGACACACAACTTCTCGGTCAGAAATGTTCCTCCTTCCATGTAAGTGAAGGGGTGAATAGTTATCTGGGATCCGAATATGTGAGCAGTACAGAGCAGTTTTCCTTTTACATGATCTAGGCCTACAGTGTGCTTTGGTTCTTTCTGTCTCACCCTTTCACGCCACATCAGTAATACATCAACAGTAGATATAACAGTAGGCTCTTGTAAACGTCTTGAATTTGGTCTGCCGGAAAAGTGAAGACATTTTCGTTCTGAACAAATCAGGTGTCACAATTGTAACTGATGTGAATTGGTTATACTCACTCCTCAAGTATAAATACAGTCCACCTGCGGCAGCTTGTAATTAGTTGCGCATGCGAGTCAGCGAGTTCGAGTGTCAGTGTGGGGAACGATCGGGAGGACGGTCGCGCAGCGCGACTACGAGCTGTCACACAAGCATGTGGCAGCAGTGAATATTTAACATCAATCAGCATTACCAATGATCTGCCAAAAGAAGGGCCCTCACCAAACCTTGATGGTCCAGAATACAACAATACTCCAGACGAAACTGTGTTTACCCAGTTTGCTGCTGGAGTAATCCCCTCTTTGATACCACTTTCTGATGTTGACAATGATTCACCACCTCTGTTCAGCCGAATGATCAAGCAGCGCTCTCCTAAATTGCCTGGTGTAGGGGGGATTTAAGATGGTCCAGTTCGTCCTTCATCTCAATCCCCTTCTAATCTCTCTCTTCTCGCCGCTCTGCATTTCAATGAAACAACACTGATAGACTGGGTTGGATTGTATAAACCTGTTGTGAACACAGCCTATTCTTACCCTCCCTAATATGCAGACGTTGGTATGATTAGTACTGCCAACTGCCAACTGACTGCTTAATCCATAATCCCATAATTATTGTTTGCATTACGGGACTTGCTTTAGGGAGTCACAGGGAGAATCCATCTGTTCTTGTCCTCTTATCACAGTCCCAACAGGAAGTTTCGAGTTGTTGGGGTGAGTTTGGAAGCCCTGGGGGGATATCGAGGGGATCAGAAGGTGAAGGCGTACACCACTCCCACGACCACAATGTTGCCGATGGTGGCCACAATGGCGATCCAGAGCCACACAGCATCGCTGGACATGGCCTGCTGCTCTTCCTGTTGGGCTTGGGCCGAGGCCGTGGAATTGGCGGCGTGGACGCTGGCCGAGGAGTTGAAGAGCGAGTGTTCTCCACTATAGTCATCGTTGGGCGAGGAGTCCATGAAGGCCCCCGTCATGACGGGGATCTGAAAGAGAAGGGGGGGGGGGGGGGGGCGGGGTGAGCAGGGAGAGAAGGATTGGGAGAAGAGAAAGAATATATGAACTGCAAACCATAGAGAGCACTTCAGTATGCCTACAGTACCTTCCCCCAGAGATGTTTCTACTGATAGCAAATTCATACTTAGTGTGTGAAAGGAAATAAGGGCCCTGTGCTGTAGTGTATTCTTATGATCTCCTGCCCTCCCTGGTTTCTGATCTCCTGTCTTCTTCTGAAATGTCCTCTCTTCTCTACCATTCATCGCTTCTCCCATCTCCTCTCATTCTCGTCTTTTTTCCCCTCCCTTCTCTTTCCTCCTCTCGTCGACTGTATCCTTTCCTTTGCTCACCTCTCCTCCCCGGGCCCAACTGTGGCAACTAGGGCTTCATTATCGGGGAGATGAATATTTCAACGGAGTCGGAAAATTAGAGCCCTGCTAACGCTGGTCATCAGAGCAGAAGACGCGCATCATCATCCTTCCTGTTTCCTTTTTGCCTCCCCCCCCCTCTCTCCACGTAGGTTCAGATCTCCTGTAATGTAGCCTTGTGTGTTTGTGCATCTGTGATGTGGAGGAGTGCCTGAGAAGAAACCTCGCCACGCTCAGATTAGGAAAACAGACTCTGTTCTCCTGCCGAGGATGTCAGAAAACAATGCTAAAAATACCTCGGAGGGATGTCGAGCTCTCACACATGCACACGAACTTTGGATCTGTTGTTTACTCCCACTCAGAGCCCCCTCTCTCTATCTCCCTCTCTCCCTGCTTCTGTCACACACACACACACACACACACACACACACACACACACACACACACACAAACCGACACACTCAATCAAGGTCTTGCCCTCACACAGGAGAAGCCTTGCAGTGCCCTGCAGCCTTTGACCCCCGGTTGTGGATAATGACATGACACATCCGGCAGTGTTGCCACGATAGTGATTGGCGAGGACACGCATGTACCCTGGCACTAGACTGGGTGTCCGTTCACCTCACTGTGTCAGCAGCATATTGGCTGAGTCCTCTTTAACAGCCAGGCTTTGCTACGTGAGGATTCTCACCCAATCGAACGGTCCTTTTCATGCCATAATAGAAACATAAATACTGATGAATGCTAGGAATAAAGTGTTCTACGCGCTGACACCCAGCTCGAACGGATCGATTCCTATAAGAGCCGCTGCTATCGTCAGAGAGAATTGTCCATGTCTGCGTCTGGGAGGAACCCGGGAATGGCCGCTCCTTGTCCATTCACCCAAACTCAGCTCGCTGAGATGCATGAGGTCGACGCCCAGACGGGCTAAGCATTAATGGAGCTCGATAGAGGAACCCTGACACGGGAGGATCCCCAGGCGGCCGGGCACTTAACCAGGCAATGACAGGGCCATCTCCAGTGCATTAGCGTCATCAGGGAAGCGACGCCTGGAGACGCGCAGTGCATCCACGGGTGAGTGGCCTGGGTAATCGAGCTTCTTCTGGCCGTACCACCAGGAAGAGCACGCACTGAAGACGGAAGCATGAACTTCCCTGACCTCTCTCCGGGGCTCTTAATACCGGCTCGATGGCGGCAGCCGCAGGGAAGATGGCCGGGCGGATGTCGATACGGCGGTGGTGATGACACCAGCCAGTCGGTTCAGACTGCCTCAGACAGATAGAGACATGCAGAGCCGTGTCTGTCGGGCGGTGAACAGCAGTGAGGCATAGCTTTGAGCCTTGCTCCAAAAAAATCTACCTACTGTATCTAGATCAACTCATCTGAATTTAATAGGGACAAAGTAGAGTTTCTAACATATGAGAATTACATGAATGATCCAGCAGCACACGTTCGGTGGATAGGCAGCTATATAGAAACAGAACACAAGGGGACCGACGTCACTCTACATCACACCTGCCTTCAGACATCTTGATTAATGCATACAGCTGTAGTTGGCATCCTGCCCGACAGGCTGATTACAGTAACTGCTGGGTAAAAACAGACTGTAATGACCTCTCCTGTGGCTGGCGCCACCAAGCAATAAGTGCTTGTTAATACAGCCTTTCCACCAAACAAACAAACAAACAAACAAACATACAAACCTAGATATTTAGCCACTGAAGACCACAACACTCCCATGACAGATAATGCTGTGTCCATACACTATATATTTTTACAGACTGTGTGGTGCCTTTCAAAATGTATATGTCAAATGTGCTTCAATATGGCCATGGCTGTATTTTTCCTTTCTGTGTGACGGAGTAAAAAGTTGAGCAAAGTTAAACTTTTGGGTCCATACAGACGCATAAGACCAATCAGAGCATGGTTTAAAACTCCCGCATAGTAGCTATGACATGAAATGTGGCACAAAATATATGAGAATGCCCACCCTGTGCAGACAGGTTGGTTGAAATCTGCTGTCGACAGATTGTGGTGTAAATCATTTCAGACGAAAGAGTGAGAAAACACAACATGATGATGTCAGAACAACAAATTAGGCTTTTTACTCAGTGGGTTGACCTTTAACCCCTCTGTAAATCTGATGGAGTGATGGGGGGGGTTATAAGACTGGTTCATCCTCGCAGGATACAGGTGGACTCGTAACACGGCTCTGACATCCTGATTTACAGGCGCCGGCCTCATTGGTTTTCCCTCTCTCTGCTGGCAGGAGAGTTTCAAAGTAAATCTTATAAGTCAATAGAAGGGGTGTAGCACAGCAATTCTGACAAGCCATCTAAATCATTCTGATTCCACTAGAACACAATTTTGGTATTTGACTATTTTTCACACAGCAATGTCTGAAACTGCTACCGGTAACCTTACCATGCACAGAAAAATGGGCAGTGTTGAAATTCTGTTGTTACTGATCGAGTAACTGGTAAGTGGTAGAGTGAAGATACCTGATATTGATACAAGCACTCATAGTTTAAGTATTCTTCGGGGTTGCAAAATGCAATGCTCATTCACGGCGTGTCTGTATGTCTTTTGTTGTTATCCAGTATGTATACAGTACAAGTATGTTCTAGTCTACTGATAGTGTGAACTGTGTTTGCATGTGCATGCGAGTACGCGTGTGTGTGTGTGACATCTGTGCACACATTTGTTCCAGTGTCTAACTCCTGACATGAGTGTGTGTGTTTGTTTGAAGTGCTCCAGTCCATGACGACCCACGTCAGTCAACAGAAAAAAGCAACAGTACAGAAATGGCTGCTGAAAAGACTGAGCTGAGCTGCAAGTACCAGGGAATTCAAGCTTTTCAGGACTTACACTTTCACGATGACTCAGAATGTCGTCCTTAATCTCCCCGAAAATGTGCACTTCTCTTCAAAACTAGGATTTAGGGAGTAGCTGACTGTGTGTGAGAATTGGATGAGTTTAAACCCGCTTTATTTCAAGTCTGTCCACCACCAAAAAAGCACCACAGATGCTTCTGAAAATGCTCTGTCTCCGAGAACCTCATAAATTCTCCAAGATCATGCTGAGTATAGCGTGCCTCTCTCCAAGCTGTTCCAGAGGGACTGTCTCTCATCTGCCTCTGCTTTGTCTATGACTCTGCCTCCGTCTCCGACTCTGGTCCTCTCAAGGATGTGTTCCTATGCTGACAAACGTTCCAAGTTGATCGTCAACCTTCTGGTTTTGACAGACAACATGTAAAACCAGGGAATTTGGTTCTGTATCCTTCTGATGTTCCTGCTGGTATAAATATAATGCTGTAGCTGTAGGGGATATCTCTGAATTCTTTCATGCTGATGTCCACAATGTTGATGTTACCAATGGATCATTAAACATTTGCTAATGAAACTGAGCATGGTTTCTCTTTAATCTTTGCAATTCCGTTCTTGGATACATAAAAAATTATTAAACCAATATTTAAGAGTTTGAAAATTAATGATCTTTTCGGTTTATCATTATAAGATACTGTAACATTCTAAAAGAACATGAAAAAAGCTTTTTCTCTCCAAAAGAAACCCATTAATCATTTATACGATCACACATTTAAATTATGTATAAAACTGATTAAATGTGCAGCATGTGTTCATGTGTTTACACCCAAGAACACATCTTAGCCTTACTGAGCCCAACTTGGGAATTCTTGGCAATGTACTGAAGCCCACTATGCTACATGTCTTTATGTGGATATCATGTGTTTTATGTCCAAACATATTAATTTAAAAAATACACTTGCTGCAATCACACACTGCTGTGGTGTTAAGACCAGCACAGCACATCTCGTCTACAGCGTCAGAATCTTCCCCAGGTCCAGAGCTCCAGGTGATATCCTTCATGGTCCAGTGGACCTCCAGCATCTCATTCCCAGCAACAGGAATTCAATCTGATTCTAAAGAGAAAACTAAACAATGAGGCGGTAGACTTGGCTACAGATATCTTCCTCTCACGAAAATAATAAAAAAAAATCTGAGGAAAGAAGGGTAGACAATATT
Organism: Osmerus mordax; assembly: GCF_038355195.1. Taxonomy (NCBI): domain Eukaryota; kingdom Metazoa; phylum Chordata; class Actinopteri; order Osmeriformes; family Osmeridae; genus Osmerus; species Osmerus mordax. Next base: position 9,994,766 of record NC_090058.1, on the reverse strand, counting down.
TAACCTATTAAACAGAAATGAATAATAAATGATTCATATTAAATATTCACCATCCTGAAAATGACAGGTAAAGACTTTGGCTTGCACTTTGTACCTGCACAGGCACACCTTCCCAAGGATGAGTACCTGTGGAATTTTCCTTTGCTGCATTAATCACTATTTAAGTAAACAGTTTGAGTGCAAACCAACTTGCCGTTCCATGTCAGGGATTTTAGAATGCATGCGTGTGGATCTGTTTTCTATGTCTACTGTCTACTACTCAGAATTCATCCAGGCTTGTAAAAGTGCCCTCACTCCTCTCTACGGGCTCACCGCCGGTTGTCGTGGGGATGAGCTTAGCAACGAATAATGGCTTTTCTTGACAACCAGGGCCAGCAGACAGAGGGGGGCACCCCACTCTGGAGCCCAGATGTGGCTCCTCTCTGCCTGGCAGCTGCGGGGGATGATTCCCTCCCCCCTCACCCGGTTAACCGTCTCATGCCTAGGACGACACCTAGCCCCCCCCCCCCCCCCCCCCCCCCCCCCCTCTCTCTCTCTCTCTTCCTCTGACCTCACTCTCTTCTTCAAAGGATTTGGCATCAGAGAAAACGCAACCCCGGCAGTGAAATGATAAATCACATCATCAATGAGATATGTGAGTGTGTGTTTGTGAGAGGAATCCTGGGGGGAGATTATAAAAGAGAGAGAGAGAGAGATGAACGTATGGGGGTCGAATGGGTGTGAATAGTTCTCAAGGCTCTTATTTTCTCCGGCGCTGGTGTCAGCCAGCCCTACGGCTGCTACCAGACCTGCTCCTCCTACAGTGTGTAATATAGAGAAACCTCAGTATGGAGGTGGTAGCACCTAATTGAATCTCCGCTCGAGTAAGACTTTGCTCTGGATGGGTTAGTGGTGTGTGTGTCAAAGTGTGTGTGTGAGGCAAAAGAGTGGGTGGAGGGGGGACAATCCTGCTTTAAGCAGAGTGGGAACATGAAAAGCAAGCAACAAAAAAACACCATAACACTTTGACTCTTTCATCCCCAGTAAGCTGCATGGCAGGAGGTAATAAGAGCCAGCCCTGTCTTCCCAACTGTCAGTGAGACAGGGATGACAAATCGCTTTTCCTGGAGGCCCCTGTAGCTCCATGATTCATGGCGTTATTCCCCCTCTGTCCTCGTGTGTGTGAGTGTGCGCACTCTCTTGTTTATGTAATTCATAAGTAGTTATTACATTGGTTATCATCAGGACTGATTACAATGCAACGTCAAGTGCCCCTTCATGAACAAAAAAACCCATTTTGGATCGTCCAATCATGGGGGAGTACTAGCTTACTGAAACACCAAGCGAACTGTCAACTACTCTTAAGTTCTTGGGTATTTGTGACACTTCTCTCTCACACACTTTTTCTCTCGCTAGATATTTCTCTCTCTCCCATTACATTTCTCTCTCCCACTTTCATTCTCTCTCTCGCTTTTGTGACTTTATTCATCCCTGTAGAACCTGTAGGAGCATAGACATGAGGCCAATGACAACCAAAACCGGACCAACTGATGCCTCTTTCATCCCAGCTGCAGTAACTTAAAGTAGTCTGCTTCTGTGTCCAGGGCAAGGCCGGATCTACCATACAGGCAATCTGGCACTTGCCCAGGGGATCTGAAAATGAATTGTATCATTGTCTTGTGATTTGAGAGTGAGATGGCAGTACTTGGTTTCTCGAATTGGACAGGCATACTTGCTGTCTGCTGTGCTGGACTATAGTCACTCAGTTTTTGACCAATAGGTGTGTGATTTGACATGCCGGGCTGGAGGTCAGGGGGCCAGCGTACTGTACAGTCACAGGTTGGGCCTATGTCTGAAACTGCAGTAACAAAATGGATAAAGGCAGGATGACAAGAGCCAGAGTCCCTGAGACATTGTTTTTTATTGGCGGTTTACATGACCGTAATATGTGTTTTCTTAAGTGTGAGTTTATTTGTTTGGGACACTTGAAAGTAACACATCCAGTACAGTACAGTCAAATTGGATGCATGTGCATATCAGAAAGTGTGTATGTACACAAGTTTATTCAGTGGCCCTAGGCGTGTTATGAATTGCTTATGAATGTGCTATACTGTCCGCTTTATTTAGGGACTGTACATGGATTTGTCGTAAGGCCTACCTCTGGTGTGGAACGCATGACAAACATGACAAGGCGGCAGAATCACCTCATCTCCCTCCCATTAGTAGTGTGTTTGTGTGTGACAGTGGGTCCAAATAGGTCATGAATCACTATAATCTGAGGAAATACAATTCATCTGTCCTGATGTGACACACGACACCAACATTCACGTATACCGTCCATCTCTCATCCACCCCCGATCCACTCTCTCTTTTCCTCATCGAGTTCTTCACTATCTATCTCTGTCCTTTAGATCACCTGATGACTTTGTATTCCTCCTCTAAGTCGATTCTCTTCTCGCTATCCATCCATCCCATGTTCATGCACAGCTTTTCCAGCATGACAATGACAAGGCATCATTGACATCCAGCACCATGGCATGCATAAATAAGTGTAATGATGTACTGTGGAGGGCCTAACTCTCAGTTCAGAGGGGGGGGTGATGACAGCACGCAATCATTTGGTGTGAAATCAAATCAATTATGGTGTCATTGCAAACAGCAGTCTTTCAGAAGGAGATAAATAAGTCTTTTGTACGGTTATAGCTGTGATCACGCCACAAGCACAGGTGTTTCTGTTAGTCTCTGGAGGCATAGAGATTACATTGAAAACCAAGCAGAAAAAACCTCCATCCATCCAATATAGGCTAGGCTATGTGCCTCCAGTGTCACATTTGAAGTGTTTAAGAGAGAGCTTTCATATCAAAGAGCACAAATGAGCAAAATATCCATATTGCCTCCAAATGCTGCTCAAAATGTTTTCTTATTGCATCCACCCACAATGCAAACAATATCCCCACTCCACGTTAAACCCATGTGGTACAGGCTTACAACCAGGGGGGAGGAAAAGAATATCAAGACCACATGCGTTGTTTGCAGTGCCTCTATAAATAGCCGAAGTGCAGAGGAATGGAACTGAGGGACGCAATACAATATATGAGAGAGATATGATTTGTAATCAAATCCAACCCAGAGAGATAAGATGAGGGAGTTTTGCCCATGGCAGCACTGGCAGGCTCAGGGAAGGGAGAACAAAGTCTGACTGGAGAGTCTGGGAATCCCAACACCGGGGGTTTAGAAGAGGAGTGTGTCTGCGAAGATAAGCATTAGCAAGCTTCACTGGTCTATAAGCTATATTGAAAGTGTCATCAACCCTTGTTGATAGTCATAAGGCATTGTTGATGGAACTAAATATATATTCATCTGTCAATGTCAACTGACATAAGCACACACTGTATATATTTGACATTTGGAGTGATTTGCATAAGAAATGGCACCAGATGGAACATATTATTTATTCACGAGCCGTGTTTGGCATATAAATCTATTGTCAGTCCGGGATGGCAATATGGCAAACATAAAGTTGACTTTTAGGGTGAGCATGTGGAAGTCTAGTGAGGATGAGTGCAGCTCAGCCCTCAGGCTAACCCCTGGGGGTGACCCCTGTGCTGATACTGGACATTCGTTTACCCAGAGAGAAGACCAGGGGAAACAACCTCACCTAAGCCAAGAGTCAGTAATGCTGCCGTAGACTCAGAGAGCATAGACGTAGCCCTCTCACATGTACAGAGGATTGTGTGGAGAGAGAAGTTAGGGTTCTGGACATACCTACCATGGCTTTACTTTTGAGCTGCTGAAGGGCTGTGTTGCCCTGGGTAGGGAAAATATCCGAAGTGGGATTCATGGAACTGCACTCATGAAGACAGTGTAAGCTCACTCATTCCTGCTTGAGCACTTCTGAAATACTCCCTGAGGTGCAGTATTTGCTTGTGAGTACTGCATACCTAACCTGACCCATAGATCATCAAACAAGATCACCAAAAACCTGATTGTACATGAATGTAGCTCACATGCTAATCAGCTGAATATTCTATACTGCAGGGTACCGTACGATCCGTCAGGCACTGTAAGGCTTGGGAGTCAACCATGTTGTGTTACCTCCTACCTCCCATGTCATATATGATTAAGCCTCACTCTGTCTCTTTAGGACATTGATTCAATATGCAATCATTCATTCAGTGAGGACCAAAATAGCTTCATCATTGCGGTTGATGAGCAATGCAAATATCTACTCCGGTTCAAGTGACAGGTAAAAGACAGCTGAAATGTGGGATTCCTCACGGCAGAGTACATACTCTATTGATCAATCATGATGTTCGCTGTAGAAAACCACCACTTAGTTTAGCTGGTAATTTAGTAGCGAGCCTCTGGAGAGTGGCCCATGCTAGATATATACCCTCAGTCCACAATATCCAATATCCAGCAGATGATTGGATTGAATCTTAGTTTGAAGCAATGGTTTTTGTCCTGGTTGCCTATGTCTATCTGCAGTCAGCTCACACACAGATCTATACCCTTTAGAGTGTAGCAATGTGTTTACGTCCACTTGAAAATGTTGTCTACAGCCCTGGGTGCAATAAGCGGCATTTGAAATACGCGGGGTAATTCAGCGTGCGCTGTGTGCAGCTTGCGTGCATATTTAGCACTTTTATGAGTATTCCCGTTGGTTCCTATTCTTTAAAACAATCAGTTATATTCCTTCAAATAGCTACGTCAGGTTCCATGTTGTCTCCACCGATAAGGTGGAGTCCATCAAGCACCGGCAGTAAGCCATGAGGAAGCCACGTTGTGAGGTGCCTGACCTGCCCTCAGCCCCTGCAGTGAGAGGCGTCTATTTCTGGAGGACGTGTCAAATAAGGGTACCTCCTCATCACTTATAAAGCTCTCTGTCTCTCTGACTTCCTCATTAACAATATCCTCAGCATCAGCTGCCACTTACCTCCCCTTCCTCTCATTAAAGTCTTAGCGAGCTGCTGCTGTGAAGATGTCTTCATGAAATAGTTAAATAGATGCTCATTGTGCTGAAACTGAATGGAGCTGCCAATCGGACCAGCAAGCAATGGGCCTCCAAAGGGGAGTTTTATGAAGGTTTTGATATTCCATTTGCCTAGCACGTCAGCAAGGTTAGTTTACTAACAAACACAGCATGGGGTGTTAACACGAGAATTGGATAGCAGTTTGAACAACAGTAAAATCCATCACATAAATCCAGGGGGGGGAGTGGAGCATACTGCAAATAAATTGCCAATGGTTGTTCTTAATGAAGTTAACAGAGGCCTCATATGAAAGCCACTTCTCAAAGGGATAGCCGAGTACTGGAGGGCACAGTGAAGCCAACACTCTCATGGCCCAGAAAGGCTGGAGTATCACTATTACACCCTTCGAATCACCATAGATGGAGCAAAAAAAAGCTCAAGGGCTGAAACGCCAGACCGTCTGGGCGTCAAGACCTCACGTCGCGTTGGTGACATGATGACATAAAGGGAATGGGAATATTGGCTGTGCAGCTGTATGTTGTGCAACATCCCAAAATAACTGGCCTCATATGCGGACCGTAGTCATTTCTGAAGGACGGGTAAAACAAAAGTAGTCTAGTCCGTGAACTGTTGAACCCGCTTATCTGAGGATGATACAGCAGAACTCTGCTCTCTCCTCTCTTTATCTCCCACTGATGTTTTCCATTAGAGGGGTCTATCTAGGATCATACTGTATGTACCTTTCTGCCACATCCATTAAACAGGGACCTGCTATACACAGGGAGGAGGAGGACAAGGGCACGGAAACTGTCCAAATGTTATATATGTGTGGCTAATGTCGGCCTTGTACAAGGAACAGTGCAAGTCTAATCATGATAGTGTTTTGGAGAGATGGATAATGCACTTGTTATAAAAATGCATCCATATAGCAGGTGCAGTATTGTACCTATAAGCTATTTATAGTCAAAATACTGTATCTGGATGAAAGAGGACAATACTTCCGGTTCTCCTGGCAATACTGACGTTGTATGCTGACTACAGTCACTGTGCAGATGTGTGTGTGTGTGTGCATGTGTGGGAGAAATGAGTGGAAGAGAGAGAGAGCGTGAGAGGGATAGACAAAGAGTAAAAAAGACAGATAGAGAGAAAGGGCAGGAGAGAGGGAGAGAGAAAGAGCAGGAGTGAGAGAGCGAGAAAGAGATGGAAAAAAAGAGAGCGAGAACACCTCCCTCCAGTTTGTCAGACGAGTCTGAGGGGGACCCAGGGGGTCTGGCAGAGGGAGCCCAAGGCGAGGAAGGAAGGGTATGGGGGGTGTCGGGGGGCTGGTAGGGGGAGCACAGGGCGAGGAAGGAAGGGTATGGGGGGTGTCTGGATCTGCCGCTCTTGACAGATCTGTCTCAAAAACATTCGCCTCATACAGCGGTCTACAGCACCAACACATCCAAACAGTCTGGGGGTTCAGACTCATTTAACATGCATCACTAAGTGACTGATGGGAGAACGGCTTTGGGTTTGTACATCAACACACGGCACCGGGCTTTACAGTGCATGCTACCTGTAAGATTCAATGTTAAACGGTCAAGGGCAGTTTCCAGTGAGTAGCTTAAGCATGTTTGTAGATTTGTCTTGCAGGCTTTCAATTTGTCCAGTTTTAATCTTGCCGTTCATGGTAACACTTATTATAAGCATCCACTTATGCATTGCCACAGTTGGCATGTAGAGGACCCTACACACTATGGTTCGAGTGTAGCTCCCTAGTCAAGTGTTTCAATTTTTCATTGGACCTGTTGTCTAAAACAGCAGCCAGAGAGTGCCTCATCCCTCTCAACTTAGTATTCAAGAGCTACGTTTTGATTGCCACCTATTAATCCATGTTTTGCCAAGCTTGAGGACGCCTCGACTCTGGACTTAATGAAGTATGCCCTTTTCAAATCTAACCCGAGGTAGCTCTGCCATGCAAATCGTTCATCAGACACAATAGCATGCATTGTCTGAGCACTTCTCCTGAGAGTCATCCAGCTTGTGTCCATTAGCATTCGAAAAACAATTCAGACAAAAGTCAAAATATCTGTTTGAGGTTTAATGTACTGAATCACACACTGTATAAAAACCATAAACATGACCTTTGAACTGTGACCATGTTACCCGGTCTTAAGACATGAGAGGGCTTGCTCTAATTTACTCTACATGTAATGATGTGTTGAAGTCAACATAGAGAGCACAGACAGCTGCTCAAATGCATCTTCTTGACTTGGATCTGCCTCAGTGGAAAACACACACACACTCGTGAAACGATGAACTCTGGCAGTAAGTGTTATTGTTAGAGGTTGATAAAGTAAAGAATAGATAGATTACAGAATTCCCCACCAGTAAATACTGTAATATTTCAGTGTGAGCTGTAAATATCTTCTTTTGGTCTATATCTTCGGTCTCAGGAATCCTGGTTGGACTATTCAGTCCCCCCACCCACCCACCAACCCCCCCACACACACATTACATCTCCACCACACAGCTACTGCCTGAAACTACCACTGCAAAACCCTCCAACCCTGCTGAATGCACCATATACAGAGTTTGCCTTCTTCTCAGGAACCTTCAGTATCTTTAAAAAAAAAAAGTTATGGTGGCAGTCATTGTTTAGGAATAAGGGGTCTTTCAGGGGGTTTTCTCATCCATTTAGCAGCTGCACACAATGATGGATGGACTAAAACGTCTAAAATATGTTTTCTCAGTGCATCAAGTCAAACTTCTAGACTACCAATGAAAGTGGAGGTGCAATTGTTCTGACTCGTTATTCCAGACTAGGCTTGAGAGCTCTACCGTTATCCTTATCTTGATTCAATTCCCCTGTCCATTCTAGGGAAAGTAGGGTTATGATGAGGAGCTTGCTGAGACTGCTAGAATAGAAATGGAAAATACTTTTCGGGGTAGCATTACAAATATTATAGGTATTGAGCCTGTGACTGGTTGGGTTTGTTCACATACTGTCTGAGGTCTAAATTCAACCAATAATCTTTCATGACAACAATGGATATTTTACAATTAATACATGGCATACTGTAGGGATACATGTTGATATATGATAATGTGTAATATACTGTACAATAACTAAGAATTTGGAGCAGGAGTTATTTTATTATGGGTATGTTGTATTAATATGAGCTTTGCACTTGACTGTTATAGCCACTACTTGATCACACCAAGTGGATATTGAATAGGGGGTGTAATAGCCAGGAGAAATGTCTTTGATTTCAAGCTCCAGTGTGTGCATTAATTCATTGATTCGTTGGTTTGCTGTGGGATAAAATCGGTGATAAAACATAAGTATGCCTTAAGTTATAGCTAATGTGGGTTTACGTACAAACAATGACAAATTCCCATACCAATATTCTAGTTCTCATAATCCGACAAGACCCTTCTGCGTAGGCTATATACCGACGTGCCGTCATATGTGTCAAACTGAAGTGGATCCTTTTCCAATAGACTAATTGGTTAAAAATATACATAATAACAACACAGAACACTCTGAGGTGAACGTTTTGAAACGCTATACGTTATCAATTCATGCTGCGTTAGTCTATTCAAAAATGGTTCCGCTCGTGGTTGCGCGCATGGCACCCAATCGGGATGCTTAACAAAACAGTTAAACATCGAAAGAACTTTAAAGTGCCACGCCCTCACAAATTGACACAACAGAAGTTGATATTCTGGTAATGCAAATTCAACTACTTTAAGCAGTGATTTGAAACATGGACAAAGCGCGCTTTTCTTACCTGCGCAGCCATGAATGACAGATCCATACTGTTGCTCTGTTCAAGCCAAGGCACTCAAGAAGAGATGGGAAAATATGGGTCTGTTTATCTAATTCCAAAATACAGCATAAGTGTCCGTCGTCCAAAGCTCCTCAGATGCAGACCGACTTCATTTGAAAGGCATGTCGAGCGGACACCGATTTCATGAGCGGTTGGTGACGGTCTTCTCTTTCACAAACGGAGTGTGAAGAGAAGGAGAATAGATGTCAGCTCGAGACAGCTGTACAGAAGAGCCATCAAAAGATGCCTTGGTTTGGTGGAAGGTACACACGCCCCCATCCCTCCTTCTTTTTCCATCTTTCTTCCTCTCTCTCTATCCCTCTCGCTCTCTCTCTATTCATCTTATTATTTTTCTCTCTCTTCAACATGTTGTTATTGCGCAAGTTTATTGACATTAGAAAAGACGCTAAACTTGATATTAGCTTTGAAAATATATTCACATTAGCATGCATGTATTTTACAGATGTTTTTAGTGCGATGAACAGTGTATCTGATTCTGACAATCCGTGATTGTCAAGACACAGTCATGCCAACTGGATGAAAGTCAGAGCAGAGAAAATGTAACAGCAATTTCTCTTCGATTTTTTTCTTCTATTCAAAGTATATAATCCATATATATCAATCCAAAATATAGTGTTTGTGGCAATAGTGTGTATTGCCATTTACTAAGGTGCGCTCTCGGGGACAGGTGTCAGGTGCCGCTCGTGAGAACACGTTTTTGACAGCTGTCGTGTTGCTTGCCAATGTGTCGATATTTTATCAGTATCTTGTCTGTTTAATCATAGGACTTTTGTTGTTGCAAGCAACACAAATTTCAGACTTAACAAAGCCAAAACATTGCAAAAAGTTGCAGTGCATAGTCGTATGTGCATGTGTGAGAGTGAGACAGTGGCTATCACAGGCCCAGTAAAGACCAGCCTGTGTATCTCTATGGGGGTGGTCATGCTCACTGAGCAGTCTTAAACATCGTTAATATTGAGGGACTTTTGTTGTGCCTATATTTGGTTTAGACAGCTGTAGCAGTTTGGAAACAATGAATACCATTACCGCAAACAAAATAGAAGACTAATAAATCAAATGCATTGAAAAGCAGCAGAATCCAGATGGATTTTGGACTGAAACCATGAGGGGGAAAGTTTTCTTTATTAGATCACACAGTCACCTCGGCTTAGTACTTGTCAAATCAAAGGGAGGTAAAATGATATCACTCAAGCCACACACAAACACCCCCCCCCCCACACACACACACACCCACACACACACCCTTCCCTCCTCCCCTTACCCCGACACACTCACCTGTTCTGTACATCCTCTGCTTTTCGTCCTCTCTGTGTACTCGCTCTACTTCATCTTTGCGTACATCACATCAGTCGATGCATACACAACGAGTTACACACTGCAATTCATTATTAATGCTTCGCTGAACATGTGGAATTTCACCCTGTGTGTGTTTGACCATGAGCAGCCCACAGGGTTTAGAATGTTCCAGTACAGTGCTTCTATACATAGCATCTCCCCTCCTGGATCACCTCTTCTGAACCCCATAGGGTCTGTTGCACCCCTACACGCCCCAATGCCATTTTACAATAGACACAATAGACAGACAGTGGATAGTGAGTAGCCTGTTGCTGTAAGCTGCCACATTCTTGCATAGTATCTGATGTTGTGTGTTGATGATGTGCTGTGTGGAAGAAATCTGGGATTCCTTATCTGCTTATGTTAATCACAACCAGTATTATCATATGTTTGTGTATTATGTATAATACTAAATTCATATGCTTTCCAACTGTAACCTTTATAATGTTTTGATGACTGTCACAGGTCTAAGATGTACTGTAGTATTTGCCCGATTGAATAATGAACACCTGTTGGCTGTATGTGATCATTGTTTTACCCATTCTACTATAACATCTTTCCTCTAACCTTCATGCCTCAGAGAGACTTTGTTACTTTTTGTATTACATGGTCGTTATTCCTGTCAAGATATTTCGATTTTATTCTCTCTCCAATCTGCGATTGATTAACACTGATAGACCCAGAACCGAACTGAATAGTCATGCCGTTCCTGAAGAAACGGAGAGAACTTTTCTTCATCAGCTTGACAAATGCAGGGTCCTTGTTTCTTCCTCTCCCGTAAAAGAAGTAGTCGAACAAACACAAAGCTGAATCTTTTTCTATACTTTAGCTACTTTCTGGTGGCCCCAAAGCTTCTGTTTTCATTTCTGTCTACTCTGGCAGCTCTAAGCCATCCAGCTCTAGTGATGTTGGATGGAGATGTAGGGGTCTGCGTGTCATGGGCTCCCTGCAGCACCTGCACCCCACATCTGACCAGGCTAAATGACAGCTCTCTTCTCTTCTTACACACACACAATTGCTGTGGCGGCTGCTGCTACGATGCTCGCTCACAGATTGAGTGACGCAGCTGTTATTGCCCAGCCAGGTGGCAAAGGGCACGGTGGCGCCACCCGTCGTAGAGGCTACGTGTTCTGTAACGGGAATCTCAGGCAAGGCCTGAGATCAGTGCTCATGGGTTAGTGGGCTGTGTATGTGTGTGTGTGTGTGTGTGTGTGTGTGTGTTTGAGGCCAAGTTCTGCTGGAGTCCAGGTTGGCGTGGAGTTGGTGCCTGAGTGGTCTGATCCACCAGGATGCCCCCCTACCATCCACCCTTCACTTTTCATTGTCCAGTTTCAGTCAGCCAGTGGCTGGCATCACATTGCATCATTTCCTGCCTGCTAGAGAAGCTGGCGCTGCTGTGCCAACAAACTTCAGTAGCAGAATGCCTAACACAGTGCTCTCATTGCCGAAGGCGCAATCTCTCACGTTATGCCTGGAAGTCACAGGACATGGACACGTCATGTCCTCTGGGATGTTTGTTGACAATGTGTTGAGGACTATGTCTCAGATGACCTTTACCCTCCCCATTCCCCCAGCCGCCCTGGCACTTCCTCTCCTTTATCCCCCCGCCGTCCTACAGAACACACTTGACATGCGACCCTTAAGTGCTTACTATAGCGATACGCTATGCGATGAATGTGTTTGTATGTCAGTTTGCATTCCAACAGGCTTCGAATCATACCCTCTGAGAAAGACCACGCAGGTCTGCGTTCCTCCGGAGGTGAAGCTGATTGACAAAGGGGCCGTGTCACCAGACTGCTGACATCACTACTCAGTCCAGATTGTGATGCTCATGCATGTTTTTGATTTCACACTCCAGTGGGTTGGTTATGAACATGCCCTTGTGCCAAGACTTCTGTTGCCATGGCCTTTGGTTCAGTTCCAAACAGGGATTCTGGGATTTCCATGCGTTCCATCAGCAAAGAGCTACCACAGATCTAGATTGAGTACAAACAATTGTTTTACTGCTATGAGATAGAAAAAGCCTTACATTTGGATTCAAAAGCCGTTTCCTTCACACATTCTATTTCTATTCTAGAGCTGTGAGATAGCATTACAGTAGGTCTGTGATTTTAGACTCCTTATAAAGAAATGGGGAGAATGGGTCAGAACATGTTCCTGCAGTCATTTGCCTAGAGGCCCTAAACATTTTGTGTAGCAAACCTACTGTAGAGTGTGGTTCAATACGTTGAGCCCAACAATGTGTGTGTCAGTAAAAGGTCCTGGCACCAACCACTAATCATTTCAAAAGGGGGACAGGACAGGGAGAAGAGAATGACATCATTCATTATTAAGGAGGCCATTTTGATCATGTCTTCTGTTTTTTTAGAAGAATCCCATTCAGGCAAACTCCTCAACTCCCTTTGGGTCTTTGTATGAATTATTTATTTGAGCCAAACACCTCCAATACAACGCAAGTAAATATATAGGTCTACAGCCATGAGCACATTTCAGCATTCTCGTTCATGAAGATTTAAAACATGAAAATATTATGAATATTTAACACGCAAAATATGGGTTGTATGTAAAATATTGTTCTTCAGAACATTATGCTTCGGACCAGTCTATTGTTAGAGGTTTCATGGTGTAAAGTGACAAGTATTGCATGTGTAACCTTTAAAACACCCCTGCATAAGAATATACAATTATTTTACATAAAAAATATGAATCCTTGTTAGATATGCAAATTTGATTTGCCATTGGAGAGGTGAGAATGTGAACAGGATTTGAAGCAGTGTTGTAGTCCAAGACTTGTGCATCACCGTTTTCCCCCAGAAGCACTAATGTGAAAGCCTTTTCGAAAAAACAAACAGCTAAAAAACAACCTCAAACCTCAATACAGGGCTTACAAAAGATGTGCATTATTGGTTATTAACAGCAAGTTGCCTTACTATATTGTCCTAGATATCATTTACATTTTACATTTAGTCATTTAGCAGACGCTCTTATCCAGAGCGACTTACAGTGAATACTTACATTCCCCCGAGGCAAGCAGGGTGAAGTGCCTTGCCCAAGGACACAACGTCAGTTGGCATGACCGGGAATCGAACTGGCAACCTTTGGATTACTAGCCCGATTCCCTCACCGCTCAGCCACCTGACTCCCATATCCCCCATATCATAATACTTTGACAAGGAAAATGGTGTGACACATTTACTTGACCTCCACCTTCTGACATTAAGTGACATTCTTAAATTATACTGCATTATGACTTGCCTCTGGCCAGAGCCAACTTCTTTCTTATCTTAAATTACTTTAAAAGGATCAGTTCCACTTTTCTAAATCAGATGGACAATAAGCTTCGACAGAGAACGTTTCGAAACCGTATAAAGTGTGTGATGTTTGAAAAAAGAGTTTTCCATGTAAACCTGTTTTTGCACTCTGGAGAAGAAGGCAGTTATGGGATATTTCTGACACTTACAGTATGGAGTTAATATAGCGATACGCTATGCGATGAATGTGTTTGTATGTCAGTTTGCATTCCAACCATAATATTAAATATTGCATTATATTAGCCTCTTTTCCTATATACAGTACTTTATGTACAGTACAATTCAGTTGTTGAAAATGTAAAACTTCATGTCGGATATGTGTAAGGTTATGGCATTGCCTAAATATGTTTGTGTCAGCTTACATTATGTCAATGTTTCAGCAATAGTATGTTATAAAAATCCCCCCTTTTTGTTGCTACGTGTCATAATATGAAATGTTGTTTTCACATGTTCATCTGCAGGTTGTAAAGTTGGGAAAGATAAGAGCCTATTATACAGGAAGGTATTTGAGTGTTGGACAGTGCCATTGTTTTGGTCTTCCTTGAATATGAACTGACCAAATCAGAGGTCAGCCTCTCCTTAGTGGTCACTCTAGAGATCAAGTGCTCATTCCCGGAGTCACTGATACTCCTCTGTGATTTAAAGTGGACATCCTTGCCTGTCCGTCAACTTATAATGTTAGTCCCTTGAGACGGTAGATTCTAAAAAACCTTGTCCGCCTACAGAGCTGCCATAAAACATCAACTTGACCGTCTGTCTGCATCTTCTCCATGCACCTGCCAACATGCCTCCGCAGCCCTCTTCCTGCCGCCCACCAGACGCCCACGACCTTTCCCTTCACTCCTCATCCTCCGCCCTCGGTCCTCCTCCTCAGATGGGTTGATCAGACTGCCTGACGGCCCTTAAAACCCCGGGTCTGTGTGTGTGGCACGTCCCAGAGCCAGGCTGAGGAGCGAGGAAGGGAGAGATGGATGGTCTGTGCAGAATGTCACAGGACATCTATGGAAATGTCGAGGGGACATGATGACAGGCAGAGGAGAACCTACAGGATAGGATATGGCCATTACTGCTTCTCTGGTAGGACCAATTAAAAACGTGGTCAAAATCAAAACGTTTCATGACCAAGACTAGATAAATGAAATCAATGGATGGTTATTCTCTCTGTGTGTTTGTCGCAGATAATTACAATGCAGACTGCAACCTACAGACTCAAAATCTCGAAATCTAAAATCTAAATCAGACTCTAAATCTTATCACAAACTATGTGATTACTACAGGTTAGAAGTGCAACAAGTTTGATTATCATTATTATCAAGCTGTGGATGTGACAGGGATTATATTCTAACATATAGTGTTGGATAACCCTGTTTGATAACACTATTTACTGTTTACCACTGATAGCAATAAGAAGAATGTGTTTTTCCACATCTGTTAATCGATGACCTCAGGAGGACAGTATTGCATCAGCTTTTAAACCACGCCGCCTCGGACTGAAACACAGGTGATTACAGAAGTGAATTTGGGGTTGCTGTGTGTGTGTATGTGTGTGTGTATTGAGGTGAAAGTAGTGCAGGTAACTGATGGCATGAGGCTCTTTGTTTCTCAGTAGATTTCCCCATGGAGCATCCACACACACACACACTTACACACACACAAATGTACACATGCACGCACACTCAATCCACCTGTTCCTCGTATTCAATCAGTGTTGGGGACCGGTCATTCCTCCCAAGAGACAGGAAGCACACTTGCATGCCTGCTTCTTACAGAACGAGTTGTAAAATGGAAGTGCATCAGTAAAGCTGAACATGATTTGATCGTTTGAACCCACATGATGCACTTTGGCTTCATTTACATTTCCCTGCACGGGGAGTGACTTGAAGTGGGCTTAATTAATTTAATCAGCGGGGACTCTTTGAAATTGTGCGACACCAAACACTCCCCTTAATGAACACGCACGTGCATAGAATCGAGGCACTTAAAAAGTTAGGCACCTGCTCAGCTAAACAAGGACCCAGCACGGTATGGCTCTTATCGCAGAACTCCAAAAAACTCTACGCACGTACGGAACCTTTTAAAAGTACATTCAAAAGTACCAGCAAGTACTCACCTTTCACATCTGTTTATGCAAGCTGGTAAACGTGGCATTTTATGGCTCTATAGAGATCTCCACGCCAATATGTAGGGGCAGTGTTTAGAATGAATGTGTATATTGTGGCCTGGTTCCCAAGTGGTGTCTCAAGAGAGTCCAGAGAGCAGTGGGTAGCCTGTAAATAAGACTGCTGCTGCTGAGTCCAGCAGCATCTTCACCACACTGCAACGAACCAGGAACCTTTAGCAGGTATGAATGGTGTCCAATCCTCTCTTCCTATATTTCCCCCAACCCCTAACAAGTGTCAATGGGATTTATCATAGCAGCCTGCCAGCTTTGATCTTAGTGTTGAGACCGCCCCCATGAATGAATTGTGGGAAAATCCGGAGACAATGTTGAGAGGAAGAAGCAGAGGCCAATAGTCAGGATCTTAATCTCATATGGATGCAAATGTATTCCAGTTTCCCTACTAAGTTATTAATCCGAATGCAGTTTAGTCAATTAATCGCATCATCTTTCTATCAGTGTAAAAAAACTAACAAAAAGAACACACAGGAATGTCCAACTCCCCAACAAGTTGAGATTTCCTCCCACAGGACAGAAACAAGGATAAGGGGCATCATTGCGGCCTGGGTAGGGCTGTGTAATTGCTTCATGTTTAATACAATGAACATGAGGCTGGGAGGGTTGGAGGCCGTCACAGGCGGAGGCAGCGATTGCGTGCCCCCTCTGCCGCCGTTCCTGCTTTTATCTCCGATAGGCTGTTTCCTGTATGCACTTCTCGTGTTTGCTGCACTGGTGCATAAAAACATGTCACCAAATGAGTGTGGCCAAGCACTCTCTCTGCAAGGGAACATGCACTAATATGGCACCTTGGAAACAATCCATGTCACATTTGGTGGTGGCAAAGGACTGGTGAAGGGGAGGTTGGCTGACTCATGTAAATCCATATCCGACATGATCCACCAACCAAATGTACTGTTGTCTTTTTAAAGTCAGAATATTGGTTTATGCTTAAAAAAAGAAACATCTCTTACTATTTAGGTCTCAGTTTTTAAGTTATTTTTAAGACATTGGGCTGTGTATGTAGTTGCCAGAAATATGAATGTCCTTCACTGGAATATTGATTTTGTGTTGTTTCAGATTTTTTACAGACAGTGAGACAGTGATTTGATCAGTGGGTAGTTTTGTTGGTTGGCCTAATTCTGTTGGCCATATGAATGGTAAGTGGTCTCTAAAAGCCTGTCACTGTTTATTAAAAGATGACGCTCTGAAAAGGTCACCAACCTCCGTCTGTGTCCCCCTTCACTCCCCCCCTCTCTCTCCGTCCTTCCCCCCCCCTCTCTCCGTCCTTCCCCCTCTCTGTCCTTCCCTCAACCCCTCCACCTTCGCTCTTGTTTGCCTCGGGGCCACCGGCAACACACAAGGACTGAGCCTCGGTGACAGACAGCAAAAACACGGGGGCCATTCCCAACAACAGCAGTTACTCAACCGGGCTATCACACTTGTGACATTTCAAATAATGTAATGTTGGCGTGTTAGATGGAAACTGCCCTTACCAATGCTTATTAGTGGAGGGCCTGCTGAATGGCAGTAGATATGCTGGTGACATCTGCATGGTACAATGGGCAGGATATAAAGGGTATTTTCATCCGAAATTATAAAGGGGATCCAAGTGGACAGTTATGGACTAGACGATTCGACTGGATGTGAAAAAGTTAATGCTGGGCAATTTTGTTGATCTTTCAACTGTTTACACATGGTGCTTTCCTATTCTGTCCTATCATACTGTATATGACAGTGATGGTGTTTTCTCATGAACATGGGGTTGTATGTTACTGCATGTGTGCTTCCTCTCCTAATCATGCCTCTAAGTTATTGTCAGAGAGTAAGAGGGGCATTACAAAAGACATGATAACAAGGTGATGCAAAGAGTGTGATTAAGTAGAATGAATTACCCATGTCAGCTTGGAGATGCCATACATTAGAGTCTCACCCCCAGCCAGGTGACACAGTCCAAACCTCAGCTAATGGGATCAATTGTCTGCTCTGATTTAGTCAGAGGAGTCAACAGGCACATTAAAATGAATAACGTGAAGGGCTTATTTTATGGGGCTGGAGTACGGCATTGAGCAGAGCTGAATGTTGGGCTATTATACGAGTCATGCACTGTCACACCCTCATTACCAAATTGGTAAGGCGTATAGAAAATATTGGTGGCACGGTTATTGTGTGCAGAAATCCAAGAACTTGAATCGTTCGATCTATAACACAGGAGCTCGTGAATCATGGATGTTGGTTTGTTCCTTTCCCCCTCTATAGCACTCAGGAGCAGCCTTTTGTTAGCCTACAGAGGCTGGGAAATGCCATCATGAAGGTTGTGTTACTGTGTCATTGAACTTAAAGTGCCAAACATAACTTTACTATGGAGGTAAACAGAGTTTCAGAAATCATTCAGGGGTCTTTCACCTTTCGTTAATGCTACATTAACTACAATGTATTACTGTGAAACATCTTACTTCATGGGCTGTTCTGAAAACAGTTCAGATTTTCTGCCTGATTTTAAGTCCATTATACAACTGTATCATCATTCACATTTTGCATTTTGCAAGCAAGAAGCAACAGTAAATAAAATTTACTGAACTTCAAAAAGGAAACCGGATCAATATTTTAGTAGCGTGTTTTCAGAACAATATGCTATTGCTTTCTGTCTCACTAGAGGTCAGTAGCTGACAAATTTTGTATTTTGTGAGACAGGCTTGTGGCTGGATTTCAGTTTAGGGAAATGGAAGATTATTTATTGATTACTTTCTGCCCTCTCTCTAACCTAATTGTATGTGGCACGGGTAGAGTATGCTTGAGCTCTCAAATGAGATGTGAAATGTTTGCTGACTTTGAAACCAGAAACTTAAACTCTTGCTGCTCACACTTTTTAATAACTAAATGCATCATTTCCCACTGAAAGCTCACACGGTTAAACCCATGACTTAATGATAATGTGCAAAAAAAAATTATATGAGATGTGATGTTGTTGCACAATGATCTTGTAACACAGACTTTCAAGTTATTTAGCAATAAACCCTGTGATACTGTTAGCACTTCAGTCCTTGATTATCTGATGCACTAGTATTCAGTATTTAGTATGCCACTTTGAAGATTGTCTTCTAAATGAATACATTACCTTTGAACGGATAGCCTCATGATCAAGAAAGGGCTTTACAGAAACCATGAACAGAAATTGAACATTAAAGAGACATTGAATGCTCTGAAGGAACATTTCACAACACCCTCTGAGGTCTGAATTCTCAGAAGACAATCAAGGCACATACAGCAGTGTGTCTTAAGTATGTCTTAAGGCTCTCCTAGACTGTTTAGATCCCCATCCTCACCAGCGCTAGCTGACAGCAGCCATCTGCAGAGGGCAGTGTGGGCAGCTCTTCTCCTTGAGGCGCGTCACTCTCCAAAGCCCCCTCGCTCTGTTTCTCTCTCGCCCTCTCTTTGAACATAGACTTGTCTCTGGGGCTGTGAAATCACTTTGGCGGCTCTAAAGAAGACATCCTCCCCACTCCTCCTCCCTCCGTTTCCCATGTCTGTCCCTCACGAAAAATGGGTCACTGGAAACAAATCCCCTCAAAACAAGGGCTGAGGGGGAGCTCCGGGGTGTGGAGCAGAGGCACAGGTGGAGGCCGTGACTAACCCGGACCCTTTTGTCGACAGTGACCACGACATTACAGCAGGATTTTTTGCCGAGTGCACCATCGCATTGGCAACATCTTCATGGAAGCAGTGGAGAAGCCAGGCTCCGTGGTGGGCTTTGGCTGATCATCCAGCCCTTATGGGGGAATGGTTACTGACTGATCGCCACTTGTGCTCATACTGTGCTTGTGTTAGCCCACTGAACTAAAACCTGTGGGGTATTGAACCCTGAGAGACTGTACGGTCTTTGGTCGTAGGTGAAGTCACCTTCTACTGCAGATGAAGCGTGGGTGTCCTGTCAAGCGAGACTTACATAGCTAATGACCAGTGTTCATTGTGGGTGAAGTCAGTGACCTCTAACTTCTTACGAAAATCCCTTAGGACCTTTCCCGTACCCAGGAGACATGATTATTTAATAGCTCAAATTGTCAAATGCTTCATTTAGTAGTTTTGTTTTCAAACATGAAAATAGCATACTATTTTGTTGAGTGAAACATCCAATATGTCATTGCAGAGACAGGAGTGCCCCAGCAACCTGATGAGACTGGAAGAACCCCCTATGCTTCTGTGTAAAATAAGTACCTGAGCAACTAGACAACACAGCCACAACACAACCACAGCACCAGGAGGGATTTAAGTTAACTGGGCCGTATCAGCAGCTGCTGAAGTTTAGTGTCTGCAGCTTTTTTCTTTACCTCAGGTCTTCGGCTCCTAATTGTTTGGTCAGAAAGTCTTCTACTGTCAGTCACCAATTGAATGGTAAGCTTAAAACCTGCAAACCGCCAAACATGCAGTTAACTACCATTGATTTCCTTTGTAAACATACTCCATCATATACCACAGCTTACTTACTGCACAGTGAAAAACGAAACCCCATGACTCCTCTGAAGTAACTGTAGGTCTTATTCTGTAACTATAGTTGGATGAAAACAAATCGTACAACAATAGGTCTGTAAGTAAGGAATGTAGAAATCTTTATGTTATACAGATGGTGAACAGTGTTTGTTTGGTGTTTAGGAAGGCACAGTGACAGTTACTGCTAGCTGAGTAGCTAAGTTTCAGTCTGAGACAGCACAGCTGTCCCTTCCTCTCCCCCTGCTCCTTCTCATTAAAAACCAACTTGCTGCGATCTATCCTTTTCGATTCCAGTTCCCTGCTTTTTCTCCGATATGGACCAATCGGATCTGTGTTTACCCTGTAATCTGTGGTTTACTGCTCAAACGCTTCAATTCTTCAATTTTGCTTATTGTTCACATATCAGGAGAGCTGGACGACATGTCACTTGAAATGTGTACATTGGATAGAGGATGTGTGTTGGATCTCTTCAGAGGGCAGACGGCTGAGGAACTTTGTCTTGATATCCTGCCAACAAACAGTTCCAAGTGAAAACCTTCCAACCTAAGGCGTTCCAGTTGGCCAACATATTTAGCATTTAGGAAATCCGACCAGGAATCTGGTCGGATTAAAGAAGAAAGTAGGCTGACGGATGACAAGAAGGCTATTTAATCATTCCACTCTATAACACAGTTCTCTTCAGCATATTAGCATAATTAATCATAGTCAGGACATCACTTATGTTTAAAAAGCCCTCTGAACCAAAGCCTCATGGTGGCTCACTGTGATAAGGTGTTATTCCTGTAATGTGCCTTTTGCGGACACCACTGTGGGTTGGAATCCCTCTCAGCCCTTGGAAGCTAAATTCCATCCGGCTTTTTTGCACCGTGCATACTATGTGTCATGTACCCAATACCATGTAAGTCTCTGGGGATTAAAGAGTGCTGCTAAACAAATACATGTGTACATTTTATATGTTGCTTTCAACATCCTCCCTGCCTTGCAGGGCCTGAGAGTCGTCCAAAAGTAGACGCACCGTTTGATGTTCCCTGTCACTGAAGCTAATCTACCTTTCATGTCATCATCTTAATTTAATTTCCTTATTATATATTATAGTAACTGCAGTTTCTAAAACAACCTATTAGGGGGCTTCTTATGTGACTTTGTAAAATGGTGGCTACAGATGCAACTATCTATTGCGTTAGATTCAAATGCTTAACTAAAGTTTATGTAGCAGCCTACTCTTGTTAATAGCAGGGTGTAATTATGACCTACTTCTCTGAATAAAGACAAGCGCGAAGCTTGTTTGCCCCTTCAAGCAAACATCCTTGGCTTGTATCCAAACCGCAAGACAAAAGACTTTGAAGCATCTTTGCCTTTTTTAATGACTCTTCTTCTGGTCTTGTCTTATGTTAATAGAGGATAAATAGTAGTGCAGAGTGGATCTCGTGGGGCAGATTTGAATAGTTTGGTCCTCTCTTGGCATGAAACCCTGAATAGAAAGTTCTCATTACTCCTTCAAGAGTCCTTCAAGCCCAGAAGTAGAGAAGACATATTCCGTGGTGCTCATCTGGATTGCAGCTCTTGTTTATGTAGTTGAGGTGGTTTGTAACTGTTGTGATGAAGGGGCCTCATAAGCCCTCTCCTCATATTGATGTTCTTGCGGTTTCATGGATGGCGGTAGTTTCTATCGTCATAACAGTAGTCCTTCATCTTCGCTATCATTTTACCTTCAACATGGGGGTCAAATTTGTTGTATTTGTTGTTTACTACTCCTGGCAAGGAATCAGTGTTGACCGGAGAAAACCAGAGAATGTTAAAGCCAGAGAACATCCTCACTAGAAAGATATGTAATCTGACTTCCTGACTCAATGTGACACTTTGCCACTTTGCCTGCCTTACAGTTTTACATTTATATCAGGATTTGTTATGGCTTTCAACCCCACTCCTATTTTGATCATAGGATTTCTTTCGTTGCATGAATAAACGAGCGAGAAGCAGAAGAAGGCAGCTGGATATGGGCACCCTCTGTGACAGAAAAACTATGTAGGACACATCTATTGGGGAAATCTTCTCAGATCCCTCATTGTGGACTGTAGCTTGGGAGGCTTTAAGGGAGCTCGTTTTAAACTTGGTAACTCCTAGGTGAACTTTGACCTGGTTTGACCCTGGATGCGACAGCAGGTTGATGGCAGATGGTGTGTTGAGAGTGAATGTATGTTTATGCGCACCATCTACATTCAATATGAAATGTTGAATGTAGGGAGTCAGGTGGCTGAGCGGTTAGAGAATCGGGCTAGTAATCAGAAGGTCGCCGGCTCGATTCCCGGCTGTGCCTAATGACGTTGTGTCCTTGGGCAAGGCACTTCACCCTACTTGCCTCGGGGAGAATGTCCCTGTACTTACTGTAAGTCGCTCTGGATAAGAGCGTCTGCTAAATGACTACATGTAAATGTGTGTTAAACATCTAGTGGTGTTTAATGTTCCTCTTAAAATGTTTTGCTGGGGTGTGCAGGATGATAACATATCTGGCCCTGTTTTGTATTGAATATAATCATTTTAGAGACCATGGCCTCTGTGGTGGATTCAGGGGGTGATGTTGATAAAGTTCTTTATTATGCACTCTGAATCACTGTAGGACTGCATGCTTGGAAATGCTTTCCAAAGATCCTGTACCAGAGTATGCCTCAGGCATTGTACAATATGTCTTGAGAACATTGCAATAAAGAGTCTAAGTTGAACGTCTGTATTCTGTAACTTCATTACAGATAATTGATTTCTGGTTGACAACCATTATACGGTGGCTTTTTTCTTTCATATGCATCTTCATCGTGTTACATTTACATTTAGTCATTTAGCAGACGCTCTTATCCAGAGCGACTTACAGTAAATACAGGGACATTCCCCCCGAAGCAAGTAGGGTGAAGTGCCTTGCCCAAGGACACAACGTCAATTGACGGCCAGGAATCGAACTGGCAACCTTCAGATTACTAGCCCGACTCCCTCACCGCTCAGCCATCTGACTCCCGAATGAATTGATGAATTGATTGCAACATTTTACTGAGACGCATAAAGAATGTTAAATGTGCTCTATAGAGACTGAACCTCAGCTTGGACAATCAGGTTGATTGAATCATCCATGTGTAATACATTCAAATCTTCCAGTCATTGTTCAGTAAAGCTTCTTTCAGCTTCAAAGGGGAATGATCCGGGGCTATGTAGGCTTCTGTATCCAGGTGAAACAATAGCTTAAAGAAGGCTCCTAGGCTTGCATGAATTTAAGCAGCTGTGGTTCTTCAAACAACACTGTTTACTTGGTTCATTGCCTAATCCAATAGATTCAAAATGTGGAGTTAAGCTGTTTTATTCCCATTTTTTCTTCTCAAACAGGATTATTCCAGTCTGTTTCCAATTCCAGAGGATTCTTAATGGAGGGGAGAAATTATTCTGACACAAATATGACCAAATGATACAAACAAAAAGGAGATGGAACAAAAATAAACTTGTTTAGGATGATTTGGTTTTGCTCCCTTTGTCGTGCTAGCTTTGTGTTCCTTTTCCTTCTTTACGTCTTTCAGATCGATTTGGGATTCAACAGAGATATGTGTCTCATAGAATGAAACGCTGCAGTCTCCAAAGTCTGTTATTTTTTTCCTTGTCTATTCGCAGGCACCGTACTTCCTCACTGAAGTGTCAGAGAACGACACCATCTTCAAAGCCTCCGTTGAGAGCACTGTCGAGTGCCTTCCATATTCAGGTGTAAATCTTTTCAAAAAACTGCTTAATGTCCCTTCCACTTGAAACAATGTCAACACCCGAAGGTTACTTTGCAAAGATAAGTCTTTCAAAAGTGACAAGTGTAACCAACACTTGATTTGGTAGTTTAAATAATTGATTCTATTCGAGTCTATTTGATCCTTTTCCATCCATGAAAGTCTATGAGAGTGAGCATACTGTATTGAGCCATATTTGAAGATAAATAATACAAATTACATACACTCATGTCAACTGAATATTTAATTGTTTTATTGTTTTATCTTAACAAAACAGCAGGCTGAAATAATCAATATCTAAAGAAAAGGGAATAGATAAAACTGTAGAATGCCTAAAAGTCCCTAAACGTTCCCCTATGGGTAAGTAGAAACTTTGAATCACGAGCTTAGAGAATTTGAAAATAAGCAAAAGCTTACATAATATGTAGAAATAGCTCTGGGAAAACAGATAAACAATATGTGGAAGGTTATTAAGACCCATGCTGTGCTTTGTCTCAGGATTCTCTGGCAGAGGCTTTTCAATAATAGAACAACAGAAAGAAAAAGAAATGAGCCAATAAATTCAACTAACAAATCTGAGATACATTCGCAAAACACGATCCACAGACTGTACTTGTACAAGTTCCTTCTCTCCTAGCTGATGGATGGAGACCTACTTTTCCTTTTTAAAACGATCAACTCTACTGATCCAGAATTGGAGGTTTCTGTAACACTGGCATACATGTGATGAAGGATATCAGTTCTGATCATAATATCCTGTTGATGTGAATACCTGCCTGCAATTAACTTTGCATGAACTGTTGGAGCTACTTCACAAAGGGGTCTATGTCAGATTAGTAAATCTCTTAATATGTTCCTTCTGAACTCAGGCACTTTCTGAAATCACAAGCGGTTGTAGACTGAGGCATACACAAACATTATATTAAACCTACTATAACATCTATTGTCTGCTGACACACTAGCATAGACTGTAGATGAGCATTCCTCTATTGTGCTTTTTAAGGTATTTCATTTACGGGTCGTACATTACCAATGTATGACCAATCAACCAACATAACAGTGCTGCACAGTGGTTTCAACATACCATATGATTATACACAATTGGAATTTATATATGTATAATAATATAATAATACATATATGTAATCATTTTCAAATCAAAAGACAAAATGACAACAAGGGTATAAACCTTTCATAAAAGTACCATTAGTCTGATATTGTAAATACATGATTGGAAATACCAATTCCCCTGTGTTTTAAGGCATTTCAGTCATTGTCAAAGTTAAGCTGAAATACTTGGCATACTGAGGGAGTGGGCAGCACAAAATGATATATATCCAAATATCTAAACCCCCAAAATGCTATTTACACATAGTGTGATGACATATATTATATAATAACCCTAAACCACCTTTACAGTAAATGTCCATTTATATTTCTCATGCAGATCACATGTGTAAGGGATGTGTTTATGTTCCTACCTCACAAATCATGTGTACCTGAACTACACCCCCAAAACACCTTGTATGGAAACAAATATCCTACTGAGGCCCGCTCCATCTATCAATAAACACACAATAAACTATCTGTTTTAGTTTGATATTAAATTATCAACGTAATGTGACAAATATTTGTTAAAATAGTTAAAAGACACAATATGAACAATCATTAAACCAGGTTGATTCACATGTTGCTACAACCTATCCACTAAACACACTCATATCAACATTTGATTCATGTTTTTTCCATGTAAAGAATGTCTTTACAGTGAGTTTAAGCCACCATACTTAAGAATGAAAATGCAGAGGCTCATGGTCAGCTTCCCTCCACATCAAACTGGACTGTAAGTCATCTTCCAACCTACGTACGTATGTACCGCAAAAAATCGATACAAATTTGATGATTTCCATCGTACAAATGTCACTTCTTCCAACTTTTCAGAAAAGCAGCTGCTGCCACACTCAGTTCCGACTCCTTCTCTCCTGTGGAAGTGGCATGTGGGAGTTACGTCTCAGACAATGTCTGACCAAAGATACCACACGCATATGTATCCTCATGCATATGTACAGGTTATTACTGTAAAGTGTCTTTCATTAAGGATGGCTTTGACAGCCTCAGAGATGGTTCCCACAGCAACAGCCCAGTCTCCCACAGTCTTAGCACCACTTTGTGAAGTTGTCGTTGCTTGCACATGGTGCCATGACCGTACAGTTTCACATCCCTTTTAACATGATGGCCATTTTTTAATTCCGCTCCTCCTTCTGGTTTCCACTTCCGGCCAATCAGCATTGCTAGGGCCGGTGGAGAAACAGGAAGTCTTAGTAGTAGTTCAGCTTTTGTAGGACCGTGGGTTCGGCCTACAGGGTAGTGTAGATGTAGACAAAGATGATGACTACCAGGTTGAGAATAGTCCCAATGATTCCCAGCATCGCCAAAATGGATTCCTCCTTACCCTCCTTGTCTTGGATTCCTTTTTCCTCATCACTGATGGCAGTGTTTACCATTTTCCCTGGAAAAGTCTTCAGTTTTCCTCTCAGACCAGTCTGGAACGAGCAGATAAGAAAAAGTACAATCAATCAGTGTACTGTATTGCTATGTTTAATTTAGATTATTGATCTTTCTACAAAAGACTGTGCTCGAGAGTTAGAGGAGCTCAAAAACACATTTCAAGCAAGTTCAAGAGCAGTGTAATTAAGAAATGGTTAAATCTGTGAAAGGCAAGATTTGGATTTGCTGATCAATCAAAAATCACAGCCATTCACCAAAAGCTTTGAGTCGTGGATTTGAGAACTAATAAGGTGATTGCATGAAGCTGATGTGCTGGGAACAGAGCGCCAGGATGTCTGAGGAAGTCTGGGACTGAATTACTCGAGGTTGATGTGAGATTCTGTCAGCTTTATGACTCAATACGGCTAATGTCAACAGGAAATATCTTGTCAATAAATCCTTTTCTATGCTGGTGTCGTTTTGGCCACGGCATTGTGCAAGGCAAGCGTTGACACAGAAACAGGGCAATGATAGCAACAACAATAACAATTCTCAAACACGACACACAGACACTACACAGACGACACACACAATTGGCTCCTGGTTGGACAGGGACTTCCTGGATGTTGCATACCTTTTTTCTCAGCTTTTACTTGGCAATCTTTTATTCAGTGAAGGGAGATGAGAGACGGGAGACGTTTTTCATCAAAAATATATTAATTTCCTAAATAAAATATAGCCATCCGCTTTAAGTGTGTTTTAATACAAGAAAGGCTGTAGTCAAAAGCTCGAATCAACACTGTTGCTTTCAAACTTTTGGTTTACGATCAAGCATTTTTAAAGCGTATCTGTGTAGTGGGTAAGGTAGGGTTTCTGGGAAAAAGGTGTTGATACATTAGGCAGTGTGTTTCGTTTTAGCGATGAATTAGTGTGTGTGTAGTTGGTAGGGATTGTGCCTGTGTGGCTTGAAGACAAGTCTGTGTGTGTGTGGTTGGAAGTATGTGTATGATCCATCAGTGATATATACCATATATACATGTACCTTTACCTCTGTAAAGGTACATGTGTGTGTCTGAAGAAAAAGTGTCTGTGTAGTTGAATGGCTATGTATGTGTTGTGGCTTTTGCAGCGGTCTACAATACAGTATACCTATGTGTGTGTGTGTGTGTGTGTGTGTATGTCAGAGAAGGGGGTGCATGAGGTGAGTGTGATTCAGCCAGGCTCCGTGTGTGGTGAAGGAGCAGGGGGTGTTTGCAGCCCAAAGGAGCAGGTTGGCATCCGAACACGTCCTGCAAGACCGTAGCTCATCCAACGGGTCGACGAGTTTTTACGCTTCGACAGGAAGAGCAGGAGCACTCATCATGCCCGCTGAGGAGTCCACCCAACCAGTGGTGTGGAGTGGGCCTTCTCTGGCAGGGCCAGGGTTCTTGTCTACAGTCCATGAAGCCAGTCTAAATACTTGGAATTTGAGCATAATTCTTTCCTCAGCATTGTAATGAATGCATTCACGTGATAATGTTGTAGTTTGTGGGTCTTATTGGGGATTTAAAGAGAAACCAAACAAGTTGAAAATCGAATAATTGTCAAGGTAAATGTCTGAAGAGGCCAGTTGCTCATTCGTTAGACTCACTATATCAGTTATTCAAAACGTTGACTTGTTCTGTAGTTCACGATAGGTTAATGACAGGACAAACACTTTCCGCATTCATTTCCTCACCAGCCAATTTTCCAGCGTCCCTCTATGCAAACACACCCAGGCCCGAGTGTTGAATCAGCCACAGGGAAGAACCGCATCAGTATAAGTTTAATATTCAGTCTGTCTTCCCTCCACCCATCACAGTGTCTACACTGCCAACACTTCCCCTGCTCTTTGGCTGATGATGGTCGATACTATCTCACTCAATTGTTTGCTGTAATTAACATCTGGAAAAGCCAGATTATGAACACAATTCCACGGAGGCTCGTTTGGAGAGTAATTTGAAATCTATGTATCCTTTTGGGTAGAGTAACAGCCCTTTGTGTTTTCTCGCCCCTGTCCTAGTTCTCCCCTACCCAAGTCTTGACTTCTTTTCAAACTGTTTGGTTGAGGTAAAAGTTCCTGTCACACTCAGGACATACAGTACATTTCAGCAGACTCCAGTCCAGCTCCAGGGAGTCCGAGGACAGTAACGCTGACAGTAGTGAAGCAGCGAGAGGCAGTCTCCAGACGGACCATGAGGACATGTCGGAGTCGCAGTCAGTCCCATGCCCCTGAGATGGGTCATTCTGGTCAATA
This sequence comes from Osmerus mordax, assembly GCF_038355195.1. Classification (NCBI taxonomy): domain Eukaryota; kingdom Metazoa; phylum Chordata; class Actinopteri; order Osmeriformes; family Osmeridae; genus Osmerus; species Osmerus mordax. The sequence goes on along the minus strand of NC_090058.1, from coordinate 9,966,178 downwards.
GACCTTGACCTAAAGCATCTCGGGGCAGAACACATGAAACAATGTGAAGTCCCATGTGGCTAAGACAAACAGGCAGGAGAGGCAGCGTGATGATGATGTCCTGTTTGGGATCAACGTGTCACTGTGACCAACATCGGTCACCATGCCGTTGTTTTAGTGGGTTGATTCGAACAAGGTGTAGATGACTCGTTAACACCAGGAAGCTGGATAACTGCATATTACAGCTGTCAATATGGGAAGGAGATGAATCCTAATATGCAAGATATGGTCTCGTCACCAGCATCTTCAAGTTGGGCCATTATGTGCTTCACTGCATATTGCTGGAGAGAGGAGCTAGATCCGACGCTGTCTGGAGTGCTCTCTGTTTGCCCTGCTTCAGATCTCCAACAATGGCATCTGATTACCCCTCACGGGGAGGCCAATAAACGGGGTTTCCCTCAACCTGAATGAGTCTTTGTGTGGCACCCTGACTGCGCCCTCATGCGTGAACACGGCTGCTCTCTGCTGATAGAAAGAGCGGTGGCGAGAGACAGGGATAGAGAGAGATAGAAGGGGGGCGGTAGAAAGGGAGAGGGGGAGAGAGAGGGAGAGAGCTTGCCAAAACTGAGAGCAAAAAAAGAGGAAAACACATCACTGTGGAGTGCAGCTGCTCTTCCCAAACAGACGCTCTGGAGACGGTCCAAATCGCTCTTCTCTGTCTGGGCGCCTCGACACTGGCGCTTCAGAGACGGCGAAGGTGTGTTGAAGATTAAATTGGCATCGCTGGCAGTGTACAGCAGCGCTACGATGTCAGTAAATACGTAGCATTGATTTGTCTCTTTGTTTTACACTGCGAGCCTACATGGGATTTACTGTCATTGTGGTGTCAATAAAACCGTATTGTTTGTGCGCTTTATAAGTCTGAGCACAAAATTGTTTTGATGTCTGGGCCGGGCGACTAGAGAAAGAAAGAGAAAGTGTGTTTGGGTGTCAGGTGGCTGAGCGGTGAGGGAGTCGGGCTAGTAATCAGGAGGTTGCCAGTTCGATTCCTGGCCGTGCCAAATGACGTTGTGTCCTTGGGCAAGGCACTTCACCCTACTTGCCTCGGGGGGAATGTCCCTGTACTGACTGTAAGTCGCTCTGGATAAGAGCGTCTGCTAAATGACTAAATGTAAATGTTTGGATGTGCGTTTGAGAGAGACAGATCAATAGTGAGTGTGTGTGTGTTTGAGTTTGTGTGTGTGTTTGAGAGAGACAGATAAATAGTGAGAGTGTGTGAGTGTGTGTGTGTGTTTGAGAGAGAGAGATAGAGATCCCTGATGTGTCTCTAACATCTGTTATCACACAGTATTGTTCAGCTTCACAGATCAAACCTTTAAAGCAGAGCTTGTGGTTGGAGCAAGAGTTGCCTAGTGTGTTCCAAGCTGCTGTTTGAAGGCAACAACAATGCCACACACCTGACTCCAAAGTTTCCACGCCAACGCCGCAAGCGCACATCAGATAAAAAGAGCATGAGGAGGAAAGGGGAGCGCTGTCATACCTGGAGCTCCACATCCAGGCCCTCCATCCACACCTAGTGGGGACAAGCATCTCCAGATCACTGGAGAGTAAAGGCTTTTTGCCACTTGGATAATTCTGAGCATGCCAAATGTTTCCAGATGCTAACTGACTGACGGGCAGAGTTGCTTTTGGCATTGTTTGAAAATGGAATTAAAACAAACAACCCCCCTCCTTCCTAAGTAAAGGCAGACATATGTACACACACACACGCCCGTGCACATGCAATGCGATGCATGAATGCGCACACATGCAAACACACACAGAAAAATTGGAATGTATAGAACTATGCACCCCACACACACACACACACACACACACACACACACACACACACACACACACACACACACAGTCTGTACATATTATAGAAGCACATTGTACAGTGCTTAACCTATGGTACTGGACTAGATCCAACATTGCTTCAAAAGTAAATCCAGTGTAATATTTCCCCTTCCTTATATATAGATACATTTACAATTATAAATTAATAATAAAATATATATAACAAAAAATTGAAAATCATACAGCCCGAGTAGACCTTTTCTTATTGTTCCAACAATATTGGTAAAAATGTCTCAACGTATCATATTATCAATGATATCATATGCGTGATATCTACTGTAAAATGTCTCAATTGTTTTTTGACAACGCGCTGCATAGGATTCCCAGCAGTGCATATGAACCTGAACATATGGCACTCTCAGCTGACTGAGCCTCATACAGCACCAAGGGAGACAGGACAGTACTGTAGCGGTTCATACCAATGTTATGTAAACTCCTTTATAAAGTGCTTCAAGCGACACACTCAAAAACTTGTCCAAGTTGGAGATCCTGTTGGTAGATCATTTGTAGAGCGTGTTTGAAGTCTTTTGTCGTTCAAATGGATGCAGCTTCTACATGACTCGCAAACTGTTTCATAAACCCTGTGAAATACAGCAAGTTCTGTGGAGGGCTTACCTTGCAGAGCATCAGGAGAAACATAGCATTGGACATGCTGGAGGGGGGTGTCTCTCCGTGACGCGCCGACATCCCTGGCAACTAAGGGGAAAGTCGTGTCCTCTCATCCTTCAGCGTTGGGTCCAGAGAGGGCTGGCTCGTCTTCTGGGCTGTCCGATTGGAGGGCTGTGGTTGGCTGTCGTACCCTGCGGCGGTGGAACGTCTGCTCCCCGAGTTTCATCTCACTCGTGGCCAAGTTCTCTTTGCCGCCGCCTCCCGGAGTCCTCCTCCTCCGCCTCGACGAGCCGGAGGAGCCGGCGTTCTCCTCCCTTCTCTCCCTTCGTTCCTCCTCTCGTTCCTCCTCTCCTGGCTTCTCCTGTCCACTCCTTTTCGACCTGATCTTCTCTTCTTCTCTTCTTCTCTCTGCTGGGGGAGTTTGTGTCAGGTTGAAGTGTGGAGCCAGTCAAGAGGCAGATCAGAGAGAGAGGGGAGGAAGGAGGCAGTTTCATATGTGCAGATCCATGTTCTTCTGAACAGTACGCCCCTGCTAAGCTCAACCTCAATCCCTTCAAGTACCCCTGCCCGGTCTTTCTCCTAAAGGCTGGACATCCACCTATCTCTAAGTTGGCAGAGACGTCGTTTAACAAGCCGTCAAACTTTCTTCTGTACACCACCAAGAGTTTCAGAAGGTTTCCCCATCCAGGATAAAGGAAAAGTAGAAACGTTGACTGACTTGTAAATGTTGGTGTGCTCCTGTTTCCCTAGCGATTAGTTGTCTGACAAGTGTTCTCCTGCGCTTCACTGGCTGTGTCTCCCTGTGTGACTGAGCGCAGCGCGAGCGCTCGGCTGCTATAAGAGACGGCAGCCGCTGAGCCAGACTCGCACCCCGTGCTGACGCCTTTGCTGATGCCACGCCACAGAGGCAGGAGAGGTATCCCCTGCTCTCTCTCTCTCTCTTTCTCTCTCTCTCTTGTGCATATCAATGCAACTGTGGTTGCCTGGCAACCAGCTCAGGGGAGTCACACAATGCCTGACGACAAGAAGTGCTTGTGACAGGGGCCGGGCTGAGGGGCGAGGGGCTCCTCACTTCTTAGTGAGTTTGTGAGTGTGTGCCTGCGCGTTTGTGTGTGTCTGTTTGTGTGGTTTGTGTGTGTGTGTGTGTGTGTGTGTGTGTGCAATGCGTGTCTGCATGTTTGTGTGCTCATGCGTGTGTGTGTCTGCACGCTACTTCTTGGACGATTCTCTCCAACAGACAGCGTTTTTTTTCTTTAAGGCCTGTGAGGCGTCATGTTACACACCTCCCCATCTGCTGTCTATGGTTCCAGAACCAGCAACCATGAACATTAATGGACCCACTGATCCAATGTGAGTGTTTGCCTACAGGCGAGACCACTCTTCCAGAATCCAGGCATCCTCTCCTCTCGTTCTGCTTCCTTCTTCCTGCATTTCCTCTGTTGGAGAGAAACATGAGCTCATGGTTAGAGTGCTGTGCTTAGGAGACGCCTGTCTCTGTGGCTCACTGACAGTGACACTGAAGCGTGAATCACCTTGTCTGGATCTCTCTTTACCTCCCAGAAGAAGAGGCAGATGTATTCATGCCATTCATTTTCTTCTTTTTATTTCAGGCCTTTCAGTGAAAATGTCGTTTGTGTTGACTGTGAAAGGTAAGAGTAAACTGGTATGTTTACAGCATTTAACTTTCAGGGCTAATCTCTAACTGATTTTTATCAGTAGACGTCAAAGATGTTTTATCACTGACAACCTCTGTCTTTTTTTCAGACACTTGTTTCGCTTCATTTGCTAGAGTGATTATCAATTAAAACATTCATATTGAAGTGCCAGTTTTCAATGAAAGCTACTTAAGAAATTGGATATTTACAAGAAGTACACTTAAATGTAAGAAAAGCATTACATATGTTACAGTGCTTCAGCTGAATACAAAGTTTGTACTGTATATAGAGTAGTACTGCTTCATCTGAGTAGACCTTTTGTCCAGTTGACTTGGACAGTTTCAATGGCAGAATACCACTACTGTATCCCCAGTCAGCCTAAGTGGACATCTTTGATTAATGTTGGCTCGGTTGTTCTGATCAAACTCTGCCTTCTGCTCCATAAAATTGATTCAAATGAGATAACTTCATAGTCCATGTTTAGTGATCCCTGCAGCGATTAGATTTATACTGTTTCCCAAACTTGATGTCCAACCGTTTTACATAGATAATATTTCATTAAAATGGGAGGGCAAGTTACGTAATGGAAATGTTTAGAATGGGAAACAGCCTAAACAAATTGGTTTAGTCTTGACGTTGCTTTGCGAATGAAATGGCCTGGAATGGACAGCAATAAAAATGGAAATGTAAAGGAAACATTCCTGCAGGCTGAAATCATTGGTGTGCATATTTGTATTGCTTACTTTCGGTCCTTTCCTGTCTCAGAATAATTTACGTAGAATACCGCCACCCGCAGGTACATTAATAATGATTAATCAGACAGGCCATCTAATTTGTTTCTGTCATCTGATAACCAAATCACACACAAATTTTTTCCCAAGGTAAAATATTTGAATTCAGTGGTAGATACACTCTCCCATCATTAACTCATGACAGACCAGTCATAAATCTTGGGGTACCTTAAAATACAGTATAGTGATCTTCTGAATCTTACTCTTACTCTGTCTTACTGTGCAGTTGGGATGTGTGTTGACCACACGGTTGAACTGCTTGACTCTCCCCCCTTAGTTTGAGCTGCTAAACTACCGCTCACCACAAGACTCACCTGCTTGTCCCTTTGCTGAACCGCTTTGCACAAAGCGGTTTGCATGGGTTTGCAAAACAGAGATGACAGGACCTTGGGATTACCTGCAGTGTTGGGGAATATCCCCTTCGCTCAGTGTGTTGTAAAGGGCAGCACCAATGTCTTGAATCCTGGTTGGCAGAGTCTGAGACTTTGAAACCTACAGATAAGTTGAGCTGCAGGCAAAAGCATGTTGATTCGCTACATTCAGAAGGAAGGATGGAAACTGGTCTTGGTCTTGCTAAAAAGCTCAGGTGTTCTGTTTTATGACTCATGGTGTTGACGTGAAATCCTTTTATTCCTAAGACAATGACAGAAGTGGTCTGTGTTTTTTGTTCCTTTGACTAACCCTCCGTGTGCTTGTTTTCACTCCTAACGTTGGCCTTCTCCTGCCTCCTTCAGACACCACAGCTCAGTCTCATCCATTATTGAGACAGCGAAAGTTTTTCCCTACACAAACAAGTCGACCACAAACAGGGCCAAGAAACTTTCCTGCTGGTGTCAATCAGCCCACATGAACTGCCTCAAAAACAGGTCAACCTGACAATCAAGGATTAGGGGATACTGCACCTGGGTGCAGTATCAGAAACCTCAAATCTCGGCCATGGGGCGCTTTGTTAGTTCAGCGGTTAATAGTTAAGTGGGCTTTAAGTGTGGTCGTCTGTCCACAGAAGGAGACACTGTCATGGCGGCCATTAATGATCATTAGAGGGGAACAAGACAGGAACATGGACTACCCCTCAGCCTTAGAGAAGACATGCAGAGGGAGACCAGCAGAGAGAGAGACGCCAGCAGCTGCACTATCCCAGGCTGCCATGTCAGTAGTACACATTCTGGGGGAAAGATGATGAGGGCTGTTAAATGATATTCCATTCATCTTGGAAGATAGATGTGATAGGAAGATTGGGAAGGCACTGTCAAAGCATGGGTCTGGAGTCTAGGTTAGTTTGGGTTAAGATTTTAGCTTATTCTGTTATATGCGCTTTTTCTGACATTGGTATCCACTTTATTGGCTAAGATTACTGCTATGGAATAACTTAGACACATGGTTATTCAATAATTCCATCACAGCTTTGATCAGATTAGCTACTGTGTAATGTTCATTGTAATGTGGTTCATATCTGAAATCTTACAATTATACTATACTGTGTATGTTAATCCTTTGTATGGATCAATAAATAAACCATTTTTAAATAATGTTTATCTTGATGGATTAGAATTGGGTTATTAAAACAAAAAAGATCAGTGTCATACCATAGAGCAATAATAGTACTGAGCAAATATACTGTAGTACACATGGGTAACACTATTTTTGAAGAGTGAATTTGTAGATGATCTATAAATGTTCAATATACCCTCAATGAATCAAATCAAATCAAATGTATTTGTATAGCCCTTTTTACACGCAAGCATGTCACGGAGGAACTATTTTTTTAAACAATTTTTCTTGTTCAAATAGTTAATAGTTTCACAATGTTGTGAGAATCTATAGAGAAATTTGAGACTGAAGTGTAACCCCTTGATTTACTGTGTGCACTGGGGATCATACCCAGGTCTCCTCATGGGCAACCCCCGGTTTCTGTGTTGGAACCCAGATGACTTTGTGATACTAGGCCTTAGAACTTTGATAACAGGAAGCTCAACCTATGGCCTCCACCTGTGAGGAAACTATTTCTGTCATGTAAAGCACTTCAACCTTCAAAAATACTGTATATCTAGTTAGAGTCTGTAGAGTTTGTCAGTCTGTGGGTGAATATGAAAATCCCTGAGCTGGAAATATTGATGCGTATCTGTAGTGACACATTAATGTGGCCCTTGCTTGGATGAACTAAGAGAGGGAGAGGCAGGTTTAGTGAGTGTGTTCCACCCAAGAGTTCTCAGTCCCTGGAGGGCATCATTTCAGGTGCCTGAGCTATGGCTCTCTGGTTCTCCAACAGCCAAACATCAAATTTGTGTTTGTGGAGAAAAAGGAAACAGATTCATGTCAAAACAAGAGGGAATTCAATTCAAATTAAAAAGTAGCATTGGGAAGTACACCAATTAAAAGTGTTGTGTAGTGTTGTGTAGTGTTGTGTTGTGGCGCTTAGATTAAACTGATCAATGCGAGGATATTTTGCTGTGGAAGTGTTGTCACAAACTCGGAGGATATACATCAGGTACTCTCTCTCTCCTTTCTCTCTCTCTCTCTCTCTCTCTCTCTCTCTCTCTCTCTCTCTCTCTCTCTCTCTCTCTCTCTCTCTCTCTCTCCTCTCTCTCTCTCTCTCTCTCTCTCTCTCTCTCGAAAGGCCGTCCTCTCACACTCAAGCCTAATCTCACACTCGACCACTTACTTCAAACGCCTGTCAGCCTAAGCACATGAAAGCCTGTTTGCAAAGAACCTCTCTCTCTCTCCCTCTCTCTCTCTCTCTCTCTCTCTCTCTCTCTCTCTCTCTCTCTCTCTCTCTCTCCTCTCTCTCTCTCTCTCTCTCTCTCTCTCTCTCTCTCTCTCTCTCTCTCTCATCCAAACACGCATGCACACTGACTGACTGCAACACTTGCTGCAGCTTTTATATTTATCCTCCAAACATGCCTTCCAACGCTAGACAGGATGGAGCCCATCCGGAAACGTCCCCGGGTCAGCGCGTATACACTTAAGATGTTTTCATCTCATGGAAATGCATTCAAATGTATTCCTCTCAGTACTGCTTGGTACTGTAAGCAGCACATATTACATTCCATAATGACAGACTTTTGTGCGATAAACAATACTCAAGCATGAAGAAGAGGTGACTTTGATAAAAACAAATTAGCCAATGATGCTTTTGACGGTGTGACAGTGGTGGCTCCCATTCCCAGATCACTGTCACCAGAGTTTTGACGTTCCTCGACACACACTCACACCTGCACCTCATTTGCCTGATTAGAATATTCGATCTATATATACCAGTTTAGCCTGTTTCTTCACCGCAAAGTCTTGTTAGTTAGTTATTGTGTTACTTATCTAAGAGATTTATGTGTACCGAACCTTTGTTTTTGCCTTGACCATTCTTCTGCTCTTCCCTTTGGATTTTCTAGAAACGGAGATAACGACCCCTGCTTGAAATCCGTACCTGCTCTGTGCCTAGTCTCTGAAATTCCTGCCAGCCCCTGTTAGACCCAAGACTGTGACCCGACCATCCTTTGGATTTGCCTACCTTGCTGTTTGCCTGTTGACGACCTGTGCCTGTCTGACTACTCTGTACTACCATTAAAAGCCCGCACTTGGATCGCTACCACTTCTCCTGAGTCCGATCATTACAGATGGTCAGTTGCTTCAAGTGGGAGTCAACTTTCAACTTTTTTTTGAGGAGCTTCCAGTCGTATTGCCTTTGGAATAGTTAAAATACATTTGTGGTATGGAAAATAATTGTAATAAACAACCACAAAATACCTCTTATCATTTCGATCTTTTATGGGTTTCAGAGTTATCTTTGAATGCACACAAGGTAAAGGTAAAATTGCGAGGAAGACACAATAAATTCATACTTTTTCATAAACAGACACGCAAATGCCAACCCCCTCAGATTTATGTACAAATGTAAGTCCAAATCTGAATTACAAATTGTCTGTATGAGATGGATGATTGTATAAAATGTGTATTTTAAGTTGTGTGGTAATATGACTAAGAATTCCAAAGTCACCCCTTTTGGTTACTTTGCTGAAGGCAACAAAAAAGTTAAGTATACAGGAAACATCCCACTTTTATTTATTTTTTACCTAACTACTTTACTTAATTCCATCCCACTAATTGAACAGAGTGCTAGACATTTAATCAGGTGCGTTTCAGCATTATTGCATTATCCTTAACCCTTGACACCTTCTGGTGGGAACAAGGGTAGTTTCACGATTGTGGAGGCAAGTTTTATCAAAGCCAATAATGCTGTTGCTTACATATTTATGCAAAAGATGTCCTTCAAGACCAATATTTGTCGTTAGACTAACAACAGCACTGTCTGTCAAAACCACTTTGTAATTATAAAAAAACAACTTCAAAGAGTTTTGTTCCCACTTACAGAAATATTTGAATATGCGATTTTGTGTGTGGAGGGTCAGGGCTTTGTAAGCTGAGAAAATTGTTATTTCTATATGAATAAATGCAATAGAAATGCAGCTTTAGGGAAGCTGGAAAATATAAGGATTTGGGCGCAGAGCCGAAATGGCACACAATCTCTCTGCTGTATCTGGTCTAATGGGTAACACCAATGCACTTATCGCCATCTGCCATGGAACACCTCTCTTAACTGCTGTAAACAATAAGGTCTGTTAAAACACCACTAACTACCCTGATATGTCTGTTGTCCGAGGGTTTACAATGTGTGTTTAACATGAAAAATGAACTGATCTTATTATCATGTAACGCGCATTGCGAATCAACCATAGAAAGGCACCCAGGGCTTTAGAAGAGCGTGTTAGCACATCTGTCTGGTTGGAAACAGATGCAGAGTCACCAGCCATGTCCCTGACGAATGATGCATGTGGTGGGAGATATTAACATATTGAGCATGGGGAATATGTAGCAGAGGGATTACGACAGAAAGATCCTGGATGGTTCAGGAGATACAGGGATATTAAAAATGGAATTGGAAGAGATGTCTGAGTCTGTACTGCCCGGACTGTTGTGGTGTGCTCATTCCAGGTGATTTAGAAGGTTCAGCACACTCACTCAATGAAGAAAACCCCTTTCTCTGTCTTCAGGTCTGTATTTCTCTCTCTTTCACTCTCTTTCTCTTACTCTCTCTCCCGCTCTATCTCTCTCTTTCTCTCTCCCTCTGTCTGTCTCTACCTTTCTGCCTCTCTCTTTTTAATTCATGGTCTCACTTAAAAAGACATACATTTGGGATTAGGCGTGAGGTTGAAATGAGCTCCAGCCCATCGTCTTCCAGATCTCAATCCATCCATCAATAACTCAGTAGGAAGAGTATCAACAGTGTCAGCTGCAAGCCTGTCTGTGTTTAGCTACCTGGCATGTAGGTAGATGGGAGAGTTGGAGGATTGTAGGAGTAGACCAGAAGCCTTTCTGGAGGGAGAGTTACGTCAAGTTTTTACTGTTATCTTTAGCTGTGCTGATTATGATTATTTTCCCTAGTTCCTTTAGTTGTGTTTGATTTGTGCAATATCTAAGCTGTATTAGTTTGTTGTTTTTTATTCTAAGGGATTGAAAGCTAAAAGATACTTTCTCATGAAGAAGTGATTATTTTGAATCCACGCCAAAGTACACTTAAGCCTACAAACTACAATTGTTCAGCCTTATATGGACTTGCTATGGCTCAGCATGCTCTAATAACTCCTCCATGATCACTGATTAACATCTCCAATCTACATCACATTTAACCAACCGCAATGGACTAAAATGAGAGATCACCATTGACTAGTCCTTGACAAAAAACCCTAGCATTGAGCAAGTCCGTTCTGAGATGCAAAACTTGTTTAATTTCACTGTACTTGACGGGAGTTTGACTATATTTATGAGTGAGTATGCATTATTAAAACAGCCGGTTCTGAACTGCTCCAACGCAATTGGGATCGGCAACCCCCCCCCTCTCCCTCGTGCTAATCTTACAGGCATTCCCTTGTGCTGACTGTGCGTGTATCAAAGGTTAGGGGCTATGTTTCAGGTTTCGATTCATAATCATATGCAGACTCTGCATATTTCATAGGCAGAGAGAGAGAGGGATTCCTGCTTCTCCAACCGCTGCTCTGATACCAGCAGATATTGTATCTGTCTGTCTCATTCAGTGTGAGAAAAATGATCATTTCCCATCCTGCCTCGTCTGTAATGGAATGGCTATAGTTCTCTAGAAATTAGTCTCCACTGACCAAACTCTCGGAGACTGAGAAAGATCCAATGCTTTAGGGGTTCAGACATTCATTTAATTTGGTAGTGTTATTTCATTAATAATATGCTGATAAATTATATGACCCAACTGCAGTTAATCTAGATGTGTATCTTGATTCATTTGTTGTAAATGGGAAATCTGTTCACTTATAATCATTTGAAAATGATGATACATTGGCAGATTTTTCAGAGTTTATTTACCACAGTGCCATAATTCTGGCAGGTTGGATGTCATTGCATAAACACATCCACATCCTCATTCATTTAGCTTTTACAAGATATTCTAAAATATATCTCAGAATGTTTGCTGATGGAAATTTAAAATTCTCCTCACGTCTCTCCTATCATATTACGTTTTTAAGGTTCTGGAAGCTTCCTGCTCTGTATGCTAAAACATTTCCATCAGCAGAATTTTTGAATTCATTAAGGTCTTTGGGTCACATTTACTGTCATAGTCTTCATTTAGGTTTCTAAAGAATCCCATTAGAATGTTTATCTATTTTCAACCACTGTCTTCTTGCTTAATTAATATTGCACGTTATCCAAAGTTCCTCCTGTTCTGAATAGAATAATCTGAGGTGATATTCTCAAGGTTTTTTGTCCCGAACTTTTCAATGTCTTTCTATGTCATATTTGTCAGTCAGCCAGCCAGCCAGTTAGTTGTTCAGACAGTTATACTTCAGTCTAAATCATTGGTGCTGAGTCATAAGAAAACCTATATACACTTCAGAAATGTTTTTTATGAATACATGTGAGTTCTTGGATGTTTGAAAACACACTAAAGACTAGACTGCAAGCATGGAATCAGGTTGTTCCAAGTAGACATTTATCTGAATTGCTTTTGTCAATCCTCCTTTAACTCCGTTCCACATGATTAACAACTGACTGTTAGCATATCCATCCCCTCTTTTCACTCTCTGTTGCAAGTGGTCAGGAAGAGCCAGAGGGAATCACAAGTCAATGACACTAAGTCAATTAAAATCACTCTTTATTTAAGCTGTGATCTCGATTGATTTGCCCATCAATTCTCATCCATCACACGAGTAGACAGTGTTGTAGGGTAGGAGGGTTAGACAGAGCTGAAACGGAGCTCTGGCTGCTAAAACATACTGACACCCACTAACCAGCAGCCTCTGAGACGTGAGATGTGTCAAGGTTCTTTGGTAAGCATATACAAATCCATGAATACCATTTTTTTTTTTTACATTTTGGGTGCATGTGAAGACGTGTGAATTTGAAATGTGGGCAATGGCTACACAAAACAATTTGCCAATAATGATCTACACGTCACTGTAATGAATACAACACCCCCAAACAAATTCTTACAAAGCGCCACCTAAATCAGTATCTGCATCAACTGTGTTTTGGAGCAATGGATCTGCATGCATGTACCGTAGGCATTCGCATTTCCCCCCCTTACTATTATTGACAAATAAATGTTTTGGTCTCATTACAGTATTGTTTGGCAACAGACTTGGGGAAAAGGGGGAAAAGTCCTGACACGTGCAGAGAGAAACCCTTACTTCGCTGCAAAAATAATACAACAGTCAAGAAATATCGAGCTTTCAAAGACTGACACAAAAAGGGGTCAGTGATAAGATACGCTCTCCAGCCTCAAGGCTTCTTCTGAGCTCGGTTCATTTCTCAATAAAAGATGGGAGTGTCGAGGAGGGCAACTTTGACATGAAATGTAAATGAGTGAATAAAAGTGTGTATGTGCGGTCCTACAGCACTGCAGCCTTTTTTGATATTTTTGCTTACTTTGATTTAATACTGTCTTGTAAGCATACCTAAATGTTAATAATTCCAGTGCTTACAGAGGCATTTCCACCAGCATCCGTGCTCTCTAAGGCCTTGGACTGTCCGTGGGCCTCCACCCCCCCCCCTCCCCCTCCCCCTCCCCCTCCCCCGAGCACAGCACCTTCACCTTCTTGCTTCAGCAGCTTTCATAATAATTTCAACTCACCTGGTTTGGTGGACTGAAAGGTAAAGCTTTTATTTCATTTTTTTTATTTTCTCTACAACTCTGTATTACCTTAAACCCTAGTGAGGTAAACCACAGGATTAACACAAACTAACAGGTGATGAAAGGAATCAAGTGTTCTAATCTTTTAACATTGATCCATCTGTTTATGGAAGATTAATGAGTGGTGGAATTAAACATATAAATGTTGCATGTGTTCTGTTGTCACCCTGTGTCCTGTAGCAGACGCCTACTGGATTGAAGCCATTCCATCCCACAGATATATATATATATAACTTTATTTTGCAGACTCAAGGTCCAGATAGAAAAGTACACATAACATATTACAATAGGGGTACACACAAACATAAATACATACAGACATACTGACTACCACATATTACATAAAGGGAACGTACAAAATATACAATCATACAAACATACATATAGCTCATACATATGCACAACAATTAAAACAAGTATAGATGCGTGTTTCAGACGATAGCTACAGGCTAACATGAAGTGTTGACAGTAATGGCTAAATTGTTTGACATGCAATGGCACCTTCCATTTAGTATCCACTTGGCTGAAGAGCACTCCTACAATCATTGCTATGTCACATGTAAAGGTCACAGTGACAAGGTGACAAGCAAACCAGGAAATGCCTGTCACAGTGTGCTAGGAAAACACCAAACAAACAAGGCTAGATGTAAATGCTAACAAAGTATGAAAGTACGGATGAGTGACTGTATTGGCTATTGGTTTGAAGATATCCACAGTCACCAAAACACTTATTCAGATATTCAAATACAACAATCTTCAGTCCAGGTAATGCAACTAAGTCAAATAGTTGAATTTGAATTGTTGTGGAATTTTCAAAGAATCACCACAGCTGTCTGCCCTTGTGTTGTCTAATCTTGTACATTCTACATAGCCTGAAACTCCTGGGCTCATCTGGTCCTCATTCAACTCAATTGTTGCCTGCAGCTTGTGTCACTTAATCGCCCTGCTGATTCAAGTTCACATACCCCTCCTGGCTAGCCAGTAGGTGACAGGATTAACAATACTGTGAATGGGATTACACAACCACATTATCAGTGAGGACTACAACCAATGGCTCACAGTATGGTGTTAAACCCTTACCTCGTCAGTATGAGAGAACGAGATGGGCTGAACCAGATCTTTATGTAAATGGTTGGAAGTTGGGATTCTAAATTGACAGTGGATTATAAAAGTGGTGCATTTTCTTATTTGTTTTACAGCATGTCCATGTGGCTGATATGGCCCACTCACGTTTGGAAGAGCTTGATCATATTAATGAAGCTGTGTATCTCTTGACTGTGAAGGCACAGTCTGGGTTGGTGTGGACTAGCAAGGACACATGTCACTATGGGGACAGGCGGGATGTCATTGACGATTTGCCGTGGAAGTACTTCCTGTCGCACCCTGGTGGGCACCGCGGAGGTCCCTGGCAGTGTTCTCTCTCCCTCTCCTTCCGGTGCCGTGGCAACGCGACTGTTCTAGGCCACCATCACATTGTTATGGCTCTGATTAATTACTGTCCTGATGGAATGTGATGGCTCTGAAAATGTCACGGGGATGACACAGGCTCGTCAGCACCGGGTGGCGGGCGGGAGGAGGGGCGTATCGCGCACAGACATCTGGAAGGATTCCGCCCGGCAGACGCTCACTGCCTCCCTCCTCTCCCAGGCGCTGAGTTATCACTTCTGTTACCGTGCTGTTGTGGCTCCACCACAACACTTGTTTTTTTATGAAGAACATGTCAACATAGAATTGATGGTTCTTGACATGAAGTCAAGAGATGTGACCTACGTCAAGAAACCCAACGTCGTCCCTCACAGACTACACGGATGTAGTCCGTTTCATTTGATGCGATTGCTTTAACTCTGCTAACATACATTGAAACGTGGTTGTGGCTGTGTGAGATGTCATGCTTCTTACATTATATTCCTGCTTTATTACACATGTAGAAGAAAATCATAATAACACGTCACCTTGGTGACTGTCAAGATGTCCGCACTTTTTTTCTTCTAACTTCTGCAGACGTGTTTAATCCATTGGTGGAGATGATAAAGCAGAGCAAGGTACGGCTTGATGGAAAACACAGACGACATTCTAAATTTCCCTGATGAATTGGTCCATTTACTGAAATAAATTGAATTGATGTATGAGATCCCTGAGGGGCATGAAATTGTCCAGCTATGGAGGAAAACCCTCTTAGGGTCCATCTTGCAGGATCCCTGCTTATTTGGGTTACACAAAATACTAGATGTGCTGACTGCCTGTGCCCTCCCCCTCCCCGTCCTCCAGCCCAAACACACACACACACACACACTTCTACAACTGAAAATGAACCAACCTTCCCGTTCTGGTTCTGAAGCACAGAAAATACAATGATTGCAATTCATGGATTTAGATTTGTTTCTTTGTACATTTGGGTAGAAAATGCATTGTTGAAAAATCTAAGGGATGTTTGTTCAGTCAAGCTAACTGTCCTCATACTAGCTTTCTGGTACTTCATCCCATATGTGCAAGGTGAACTCTTCAGTGGGACATCAGGAATCCTTGTGTTGAAGCAGACGGTGAAAGCCCATTCAATATTCCTGTCGATTGGACAGCCATGATTAGTTCATGTTAGACAGATGTTTTTAAAAGGAGATGGTGCAATGTCTCCACCACCCCCTGATGGGCAATGTTGTATGAAAGTATCTTAACAGGGGTGTGATATCCATGCTAATGGCTACACATTGGCTCCAATGTATTCACTGAAGTCTTCGTTTGCTTCATCAGCAAGTTCATGTGTGTAGATACCATCTGGTAATCCAAGTTCCTGGGCCTCCAGATGCATCTAGTCGTGGCCAGGTTCTCTTTGGATGATTGAAATGTTTTGGATCTTGAGGGAGTAGGATGTTCAGTGGTCCATCATGTTGTTTTAATTCTAATGAGAGGAATGGTGCCTCAGCATGTGTGCCTGTGCTGTGGACCTGAAGACCTCTGGGTTCAATGCAGTTTTACTGGTTGTAGAGAAGTCTTCTTTCAGGTTGGGTGGAATTATATCATGTCTGAAATGAAATGCTAAAGAGCAGCTTGTCTTGTATTTTTTTTAATTACTTGTAAATATTTTTCTCCTTTAATTAGCTCTTTAAGAAATTTAAACATGTGGCCTAATTAGATGGTGATTTTTTTCCTTAGTATTAGACTGTTGTTAAAGTATGAATCTAAAGTTAACAAGCTTCCATTATTATCAATTTCAGATTCCCCAGTTAGTCTTGTAACATCAAAGTCTTGTCTGCTTTTGAGAATTTTTAAGACATCTTAATCAGCGAAGGTTTTTTACATTGCCATCATGTCATATTACTGTAAGTCACCTATTTGTCTAGGCATTGATGTGCTATGCAAACATCCAGTAATCTCCATTCTTAGAAATCTATAATGAGCATATTTTATTTTTGTTCCCATTTAAGTGAAAAGTGAAAATAGCCTTTTTTCGAGAAATAATGAGGATATATACTATTTAATGCTAATCATCACCTGGACAGGCCTTTTTCCAATATCAAAGACTGTGTTAGGGGCAGGAATCAAATACTTGCCTTCAGGAAACTGGGAGAGCTGATTTGCTAAAGGGATATTTATACAGAATGGTAATTCTATATTTTAACCTCGGATCGGCAGTGACCCTGTGCCCCTTCAGTTTTGAAGTTTTCTTCTGATCAGGAAGATGGTACAATACACAATGTTTGCCCAGAAGATGGTGAAAAGTTTTCAAAACCCTCAGATTATCATAGAGGGCTGGTGGTTTGATCTCATAAAAAGTGAAGAAGTTGAGATGGACGGGTAGAATAAGCATGTACAATATATGGATATCTGTTGCTGAAATCTGAAAGACAATAGTAATACAGCGAAATGTGAGCTTACATTTTTTTCTTAAATCATCAAATCATCATTCCTTTTCATTTTAGATAAATGCATCATATTAGAAACAATCACAAATGTATTTGTAGATCTTTTTATATTTTTACAGACAAACTAAATCGAGCAGGAAGGCTTTGCCTTTTTAACACACCTCAATGAACCCAAAAAAGCAAGGAAGCACAGACACACACACCTGTCCTTGGCTGAGGTGGAGACAGAGAGCAGAGGGATGTGCCAGGGGTTTGGAGTGTCTGTAATGAGGTTTGTACTGGTCATCTGGACCTGATGAGAGCGAGGCATCAGAGCCAAGGTATGCTGCCCTGGTGGTTTGTGTTGGGGATCAATGGTCATTAATCTTGCTGGAGAGCCCCTGGCTGCAGTTTCTTACTTTCTTTTTTGGGGGGGGGTGGAGGGGGGGGGGGATCGCTGACCAGACAATTGGATGATTCCACTCAGACTTGAAGACACCACAACACTGTGTTGTGTGTCTGGAAATCCCAGCGATTCCCTTCTGCTAGATGTTGGTCTGACCGATGCCTCGTTTCAGATAACTTACATGTCAGTAGTTAAAGGCAGGATCGGTAAGTTTTGCAAACCTAGCAATTCTGGCTTGAATTCAAAAGGATTCAAAACCTAACTAAGTTCAGTCTGAACTAAATGATTGGTCTTGTTTATTACAGTCCTTTGACACCCACAGATATTGGATTTATTGAAATGTACTGTCAAACCTTTGATAGAAATATTGAACTTAAACGACACAAATTCTAAACATCAGACAAAGTTACTGTTGGGCTATTTTCTATTTGTATCTAAAAACAAGATGCATAAATCATACATTGGACTCTTTCCAGACTTGTTTCAAGGATCTATTCCTTTTGTCTTCCCTAGACAGCCTAAATAATTAATGTGAAGGTCAGTCAGTAAGCAGGAGTTTGCTCTCCTGTTCAAACCCCTGTGCCTGCACTTCCTTTTGAAGCACAGCTTGCAACTGCTACCCACAACACACCAGCACACGCAGCTCTGCTTGACTGGAGTCAAGGGCACTTAGTGACATGATACTAATTGAGGGTGGCGTTGAGCTATAAAAATACCAACACATTGAAGTCAGGGAGAGCCAAATATCTCATAGGGCAAAGCCATAACTATACACCTCCTTGGTACTTCTGAGTGTCTCTGAGAGTTGAGAACTATAGTTCCTTTATCCTTCAAACTCAGCTGTTTCAATGGAAATTTACCCTCGGACAGACATTGTGCTGAGAGATTATTATTTTTTATATGAAAGAAAAAGGCAAAAGTGCCCTTGATGAGTAAATTTTTTAAACTGTCAAATGTAAACCATTACAGCCAAAATGTGTCAGCCATTTCCCCTCTCCAAAATGTTAAAAAAGATGAAAGGTTGTAAATCAAATTAATTAGCCTTTCTTTTTTGCCTCTTCCATGAAAGCAAATGTTATTGTCACAGGGGTTATGAGTGTCCTCATACGCATCCTGTTCCTGCAAAATTACAACTGTCAGTTTTTTTTTGTCTCGCTCGCCATTTTTCCTAGTGTCATTAAATGCAGAGCAAGGTGCAGTTAAATATCCCCTTGCATTTATTTAGACACCCGGCAGATGGTGTGCCCTGCTTCAGAACAAAGCTGACTTTATTGAAAATTGCTTTATAAAAAGACTGGGTGGAACGCACGTGTCCCTGTAGAGAATGACGTGAAAGGGAAGCAACTTGAAAGTTTAACAAAGGGGGAGGGGGTAAAGAGACAGGCGTATAAATAAAGTCAGCAGTTCCATTCTGAAGTAAGTCATCAAACCGCTTACTATTTTTGGTTGTATGGTAACACAACAACTCATGCTGCGCCTTCAGTGTTAACGGTGTTGATTAAGACCTTCTCTGAGCCACCAGCGCCACACTCTATTTCCAACATCTGTGTCGTGAGTCTTAGGCATCTAAGCTCTTCATCTCGCACTGAGGAGCATGGCGCTTCCTCCACAGCCAGACTGCTGAGGATTAAGGCTTGATATCACAACAGCACCAAAGATATATTTAATACATGGGAGTCATTACTCACTCTTTCTAATTAATGCTAAGGCTGTTGTGGAATCAAGGCGTCATGCATTTCCCCCTGGTGGCCTTGAAGGACTCCAACTAACTGACCTGGACCATGTAGCTTGAGTACTTGGCCATGAAAAACTAAATGTATTTTTAGGTATAATCAGACGTTGTTTTTATATCGAGCTAAAGCAGAGTATGTCCTGGGTCAGCTGTATGGAGTGGCTTCAGATGTAAAATGAAAGCTCCAAATCCCCGCGGTCATCGCACAGAGGAAAGGGATATTATCCACATTTTCAATTAGAGAAACAAATCCTCTGTGGCCCACTTATTCCAGACCTCCAGGAGTACAAAATAATGATGGAGAAATTAAACTTTCGTGTAAGACTACCAAATGAGGATATGTAAACAAGATTTATGTTGTTCTGTGAACGTAGCCGTGCCCCGTGGCAGCAAGAGAGTTTTAATATTTAATATCGCCGCTCTCTGACTCCAGGAAATCCACACGCAAACAGGGCTGCAGGAAGCTCATCTACTAGTATGAAGCTGTTTGTTACTGACTTATCGTCTGATTACTTCATAGTAGAAGCGTGGGGGAGTGGAGGTAACTGTGTCTGTGAATGACCAGTGAGTTGGTCGAATCGTTTTATTCTAATAAGTGGTCTGTGCTGACGAAAGGTCTGTATGGAGGATGTGTTGCACTGGTAGGTGGGAAAGTGTAGCATCTAAATGGTACTGCAGCTTGATACTGTATAAAGCAAGGCTGCTGTCGCTAGCCCTGATGCTGAAGTAGTACAATTATCAGGTGCCTAAATCATCTTTCTTGTTGACTACAGTTTAGTAACATACATGTGCCCTCAAATACAACCCATATCTCCCTGTTGAACTCCTCATGGTAGTCATTGGGGTTAGATCCAGTTCAGCCAGTCCAGCACCAACTCAGCCCAGGGGAGATGAAGAAAGTATCCACCATTGACCTCATCTGGACCACTCTCTGGAAGCAGTGACAAGCTCAGCTGGACGAAGCCTGGCTACAACATGCCCCTGTAGGGACATCAGATTCCCTTCATGCAAGAATACATTAGCGTAACCCAAATGCCCCTTTTCTCATCAGTCTGTAAGTACTAATGGCTACTGAAGTCTACAGTATGAGAATCAGTCCAGGGAGAAGTTCATGGAGAGTATAACTGATGTCGCTCTCTCAAGTGCTCAGAATGCCATTAGTCCCTTCTGTTCAAATGTGCCACTCAGCTAAATTGTGATGAGCACACATTCTTTCAATGCTGTACATTTCAGGACCGTTTATTGGGTACATTTATCCCTTTATACATCGTTGATAAACCTTCTTGCATGAAAAGAACAACTGATTTCAAAACAGCTTGTGTGGCTGTAGCTGTTTTTTTCAATGGTTCTGCCAGTCCGAATGTGTACTACATTGGTCTTTGACAGTTGTAGACAAGTTGATCTGAAAAAGAATCCTCAGGAGAACAGTTGGACAGAAGATTTCAAATCTCAAAAAGAACTATTTGTATCTTTTTTCCATATGTTTTTAATGAATTGTGTTTAGTTCAGAATCAAAACTTCTTGATAGGACCAGTGACTCACATGACAGAGTTACTGTAATTGATCAAAGACCAGCCAAAGTCAGTGCCTTTCATCACCACCACCTCTTGTCTAGGTCTGAATACTGGAGCTTGCTAAATATTGGAAGACTTCAGAGGAAGGTGAGAAAAGTCGATAAACAAAAACAAATCAAACTTGTCCTTCAATGGCACTGGAGATGAAAGTGCATGTCTTTGTGTCAGATACTAGGAAGAGAAGCTGCCTGTTTTCTTAGTCATGATAACTACAGGCAAGCTATGAAAGATTAACGAGAAGGCTACAGCGAGACTGAATCAAGTCAGGTCACGTAGTCACGTTAGAGACAGACAGGCTATTGTGAGAAGATCCCTCTTCTCTTTTTTTTCATTTTTTTTCATCACTCTACCTCTGTCTCACTCAGTCAACCCCACTCTTCACTCCACCCTCCCCCCACCTTTCTATTCCACACCCTTTGTTCTATCACACCCACACCCCAGGAAACAATTTTGTCTTCTCAGAAGTTGTTATTTCAATCAATAATGCAAGATTCGTCCAAACTCCGATGATGAAACCTAACGTGCAATCAAACCTCTCAATAAAGTCGGCTCATGGAGGGGCAGTTTTGGGGGAAAGGTCAACTACGATAGGTCTTGACTGCATGTTACTAAAGGTTACCATGACCTTCAGGTGGGTGGTGTTTTGTGAGAGGCGGCCATTATGATATAAAAGGTAATGGAAACACCCAGTGTTGTGATTTGGATGGGGTTTAATTGTTACTTCATGACAAGGAAAGGTCAGGTGATGGCCTGCTTCAATCATTATCCTCTGTGTCCTGACAGGGTAATGGCATGAATGAATATGCCTCATTGAGGCATCGTCATCATGTAATGTAGCTAAGAAGCAAGTAGACCCTTATAGATGAGAGCACATGGATGCTGATGTTTCCACTTGCTTCTCGCTTTCTGTAGCCACCGTAAACCATTATGTAGTCCTCATCGTCATGGCATGTCACAGGGTGGCAGATGAGCGACACATCCGCTGGATTCAAACCCCTCCTTTTCGGAGCAATCGTTGAAATGACCCGGGCATGTACGAACCCTCCGTGTGCAGGTGCACACAATTGCTTCCATCTGATTATTCACAGCAATCAAGAGTGCCTCGCATTCGCGGACATGCTCGTCGTGCGGCCGACGGAGGACGTGCGAGTCATCCCCTCCTACACAGGAGAGGACACCCATATCTTTCTTCTCCGTGTTCACATTAAGAGTCCAGACTTTAGCATGCGCCGATTAGAGCTTGTTTTCCTGTGGATGTGGACGAGTCGCGCTGAGGGGAGAGTGACAGACATGTTCTCCGTGGCAGCTGACACGAGGGGTAATTGCACTGCTCCATAGCTAAAATGTCACCGCTCCTTTTATCCCAGGTGGGTCATTCCATCAACTAATAAATGCCATTCTCCCCCATCTCTCTCTGCCCCTCTCTCTTTTCCCTCTCTCTCTCTCTCTCTCTCACTTTTCTATCTCTCTCCATCTGTCTTTTTTTCTATATGGCCCAAACACCATTAAGTTTTACAATGCCACTCGTAAAAGAAATGTCCAATGGAACACATCTTAGAAAATGTCATTACCTTACTTATCCAATATCTAATTAGCCTAACAGTAATGTAGCAGTTAAGTCGTAGTATAAATGGCATTTCCTGCAGTTTATCAGATACCTGGAACTAGGGAGGCAGTCACCGAATAAAAAAAAAAAGGTTTATGATTCAAACGTTTTTGTAATTCTGTGAAAATGTCTTTGGAGAATAAGGACAATCAATCCAGCATTTGATTTGGTTTACCACATTAGTTATTTCATTAGAAGATCCTTGTCAATAGTCTTGACTAGAGAGATCTCTAAGGTTATGTACAGACAACATACCCATTAAATTTTAGCATTTTTTTCTGGAGCTTGTTGCTCCTTCTTCCTGAATCACAACTCTTTGCAATGCATGCTATTTGGTCTTAATTCCTGCAGGGTTAGGGTTCCTCCCGCAATTACTGAAGACCTTATCTAATTTATATGGTAATAAAGCCACTCATATTAGCGCAAATGGTACAGATAGCAAGCTAAGCAGGGCTGGCCTTTCATATCCAGGGCTTGTTCATTCGGCTGCCTGACAGCTCTGGACAATGGAGAAAGGTGGTGTCATGGCTGGCATCCACCATCAAGGTCCAGTCTAGTGATTCTGCAGTTTACTGGGGGGAAGATCATTTACAAACTCGTAATTTTACGGACGAATCTGATTTTTAGGGATACACTTTAAACGTAGGTAATCTTGATTAGATATATGTATATATGGGAGTCAGGTGGCTGAGCGGTTAGGGAATCGGGCTACTCATCTGAAGGTTGCCAGTTCGATTCCCGGCCGTGTCATTTGACGTTGTGTCCTTGGGCAAGGCACTTCACCCTACTTGCCTCGGGGGGAATGTCCCTGTACTTACTGTAAGTCGCTCTGGATAAGAGCGTCTGCTAAAATGACTAAATGTAAAAAATAAAATGAAAAATGACTACATGTAAATATAATTTTGTTTAACTGCGCAAATGCATTTGAAGTAGTCCACTTCAGATAACCTCTACAATCTTCATTTTTTGGTTTATCTTTCATAAAAAAACTTCCAGTCAGAGTCTTTTGTCATCATCAAATTATACGATCTACTTCATAACATCAATCAAGAAAATCATCAGAAAAACAACCATTACACTAAGTACATGAAGGTAGATAAGCAACACCCTTCTGGAGATCACTGTAAGTTAATACTTCCGACTTGAGACACAGGAATCTCCAGCTAAACCTAGTATATCCTAAACCTTATATCCTTTATAACCATCCAGACTAATACAACAGTTACAGGTATTATAGGAATTTATTTTTGGCAGATATCTCAGTCTTACTTATCTTTTTCGGTTTTGCATCCAATACCTTTCCCAGGCAGGATTTGCACGGCTAATACATGATTTGAATACTGACCAAAAAAGTTGAGAGACACGTTAGCACCAACCTTCAGTACACGCTGTTAGTTATGGGTCATGCAGAGGTCAAAGAATCTGATAGGTTCTCTAGGAACATGAGCATTGAGAGTAATGAGGTCACAGGAAGAGAGGCTCAGAGCTGTGGCCTCAGCATGTCAGACCAGACCACTGCTAAGAGGAAGGATCTTCCTCAAGCGACTTTAGAACGCAGATTCCATTGCTTTGTTGAGTCACAGATGTGGTGGATTTCAAAAACTGAAAGTCGTTTTGACATAAAGCAAATTGTGAAAGAGACAACTGCAGCATTTTCTAAGTTCTGCTCCCTCACCACCCCCCTAACCCCCTCACCACCACCCCTCCATATCATGTTGAGAAAGCTGTTTCCTTGTCTCTCCAGTGACTGGACTGTCATCCACACAGCAGTACGAGTACATTAACGAGGAAAGTCTTATTGATTTCCTATGAAAGCACTGTGCTGCTTTGTTGCATTTCCTTAACCTTGACTCCCAGTTTCCATGGACTGCCATTTTCAGTTTTCGCAGAGTTGGATTTTTAATATTGGAATCAGGGACGGATTTCTTTAGCTCTTTTTTCTTCCATGTGGCCTCTGAAATTAATCCCGTGAAGCTCAAATGCGGCATTTCAAATCAAAGTGTTTTGGGACAAAGGAAAAACCACTAAGCAGTGATAGAAATATGAGATACGATACACAAATAGCTTTCTCATGTTGACACATTTGAGAACTGAGGCCCTTCAAGCATCTCTCAGAAACCCTCGGTGTTTTCAGTTATGTACAGTAGAATCCATGAAGACTGGGCAGCTGTGGACCGGTTCAGGCAGTCTGAGAGGTGTGGTTCGGGGGCAGAGCCGATCATGGTAGGGCCCTACAGAGGAGCCTAGGGAGGTCGGTCTTCTGTTTGACAGGCGGAACGGTTCCCTTCTCTCAGCGGAGAGTGTTTAAACAAGCTTGTCTTCTCGCAGGAGGGAGGGGCAAAAATGTTGTGCTGTGCCCAGTTTGAGTTCTGGAACCCTGACACACTTATGGTGACTGAGAGGCTGGAGAATGGAGTCTAGAAAAACACCTGGACCGTTGACAACATGTATCAAATACATCTACACTGATACCGATACTGTAATCCACTGCAATTCTATCTGGTGCGATGTTTAGGCTTGGTGTTTCCCACTGCTGTGAAAGTGGTGCCAGGGATGTGTGTCTGAAGACAGGCAGCGGGACATCCTCCCTGCCCTACCTCCAATGTCTCCCCTTCCTGCCCTGCCTTCTGACTCCCCTGCCTCTCCTGCATCCCCTGCCAGGTCTGGGGATAGATAAAGGAAAGGTGCTGCTGTGAGCCTGAATAATTCAGTCACTCGGCTGACTTCAGGCTGACAAGGAGAACAACATAGGACTGAGAACATTCTTGAAGACAGTGGACACTTCACATGGACAGGAAGGAGGGTGCAAGGTTGTCATTATAACCACAGTCTATGAGGCAAGAAACAAATTATCTGGGTGGTAATACAATTTGCACAAATGTTAAAAGGTAGTAAACAATCATTTGACGGTGAGAGGGTTAGGAGATCTGGGACATGTACACATTTCACTTGTGGGTGAGTGTGTATTTCCTTAGAGATTGGCAACTGAATTTGCAGCTGATTGAATCTCAGAAGCTAGACTATATAGGAGCCTCTCTCTACTCAGCATTAAAAAAAAACAGCAATCTACAAAAACGTTATCGTTCCACAGGAAACGACTTGTCTAAAGCGATTGTTTACTTGCTCTTTTCCAAACCGTAATTCTCAGACTTGATAGCTTACTTTCACATGATGTATTTCAGAAAATGCTGAGATGGCAAACTTAGATTGGCATGAAGTGCCATATGTTGGAGTATGCTGGCTGCCTGGCCTCATGCATGGGTTGTTAACTTTAATGATCACCTCCCATTGACAGAAGAAGATAAGCACAGCAACAAAAGAATACACAGATAAAATACACACTTTTCCTACACCTTTCTATTATGTCTGCCAGATTAAAGCAAATTGGAAATTGGTGCAGACAAGCATAAATCTCTCTAAAGCCTCACCAATCCGTTTTTGTGGTTAATCACAGCATGTAACTTATCAAGTCAGCTGTATTGCTTTATAGCGCATCTCTCTGTCCATCATGTGCTAAAGCTCTTATCCATTAACTCAGCTAGTGGTACAGCATGTGATGACGTTAGGGCTTGGCAGCATAGTGGCCGCTTGGGTCTCGGTGATGATGAATCACCAGTCCAGGCTCGTCTTGGTTCATCGATGGCCTAAGGATTAGCTTCACATGCTGTTAATTCAAAGGGTCACTCTAAAACTAGCTTTAATCACCTTGTTAACACATTAACAACATGGCCCCCTACTCTATCAGGCTTCAATCATGGGGAAGCAAGTAAACGAGGCACTTATCTGACACGTCCCTATTCACCTGAGCGATTAGCCTAATGTGCTACAGTTAGCGAGAAGCACATAAATAATTTGCCCCAGATGACTTTGGTTCAGGCTAGGGTTTGTTACTTCCTGGTGCTGCACAGTGTTTTATTGGAGGTGAAAAAGCCAGGCGCACATACCTATACTCACAGACAGTATAGAAAACATACACACAGACATACACACTCTCTTTTTTTCTTTCTCACCTTCTCTCTCTCACCCTCTCTTTCTCACACACACACAGACACACTCACACACACACACACACAAACACACACACAGATGGGCACAGAGTCCTCGTTAGGATGCTGGAACTGTGACAGAAACTTGGACCAGGGACAACCAGATGGAAGCGACAAATTAAAACGAGGTCTTGCAGTGGACTTTAACTGCATGTTAATAAAGGAAAACATTTAGTCAATAATGTTGCTGTAATTACACTCAAGCTGATTCCATCCCAAGAGTGGAGAGATGGAGGCAAGCACATTGAAGGCTCAGTAATTACCTCAACACTGCACCATGCAATTACCTGAGGGTCATTATATGAAACTGAGGACTGTGGTTTAAGATAATCTAACATGTTGTTGTTGAGGGGGTTTTCACATAATGTGGAGAGTGGAGGTGAGATATACAAGCAGCTTTATTAAATGTATTGTCTGAGATTAAATCTAGTTTGGAAATAAATAGATGGAGACATATTGTAGGCTACTCTGTTGAGAATGTAGACCGTGCAAAACACTTTTTGTTGTTGACTTCCCATTGTAAGTTTTCAAATACAGTGTACTGTACTTGTAGTGTAGAGCACTTGTACTTGTAGGGTACTGGAAATGTAGTGCGTTTGTAGGACAAGAGACAAGCTTCTACTGAGGCATAGCTGGGATTTATTTTAATAGAAGCTGACAAACATCAAAATAAATACAAAGTCATTTTATTATAAACATGTTATGGTCAGAAAAGAGTAAGATGTTTTTTTTTTTACATCTGGTCTGGTTCTTTCACCCTCGCTTTCGTCTCTCTCTCTCTGTCTCTCTCTTTCTATATCTATCTTTCCTTATAGCACACTATCTCTGTGTCTCTGTATCTCTGCTTGCCCTCATTCTCGCCACCCTCTCCTGTCACATTTGCTCCTGCCTGTCAGGGAAACAGCTTGGGATCCTGAAACCCGTCTCCACGCCTCAGTTACATAAATGCCACACACTGTTTCAGTCCTCCACCTTATTTTTATACAGGCAGGACAGATAATGATGCCAGTCAACTAGAGTTCCTTTACATAACAATGGAGTTTGGTACACATATGTAACCCCCCCCCCCACACACACACACACACACACATACATACACACCCTCCATCTCTCTTCTTAAACAGGAGGCTGGCTGTCGAAGCCTCCTAAGAAGTAGCAGCCCTATGATCTGCTTTCTATACCCTCTCTCTGAGACAACGAATGGTGTGTAGTGAGACTGGCTTTTTATACTGAACAGAGACACACAAGTGCCACATCGGATTAGAGGCACCGAGGGGACACTATACTGTTAACCTGGCTTCTTGGCTGGCTTCTTGGAAGCCCGCTGGGAACACTAAGGTTTTTATTCCAGATAATTACATCAAGTGGAGGAATGGGATTGCATGACCAATAGATTTTTTGCCATTTTACTGGGAGATTATATTTGGCGTGTCTCATAACTATCTAGTCTTGTGAGCTTACAAGTTAGACAGCATTCTGATCTTTCGTGGTTACACTCTATGTTCATGCTTGTTGACGTTTGTCTTGTAATATTCTGAAGAGATGGATACATTTAAAGTTTCACAAAACATTGAACTCTCTCACAATAAAAACAAAACATGAAGATCTAATAATGTAGTGGATAATTGGACTGATGTGCTGATACAAGTAACATTGTGTTCAGTAGTTGCTGATCCCTCAGCACCGCTCAGCCCAGCGACAGTTACAATGCAAAATTCCCAGTGTATCATTTCAAAACCTAATTTTTATATCCTTAAGCGGCAAATGTGGAGCGCCACCTAGAGACCAATCTGGCTCAGACTTTCTAAGAGCAGAAATATGATGAAGTGAAATCAGAAGTACATTTCAAACAGGAATGAGACTTAAGCCTGTCTCTTATGCTCTTAGCAAAATAAGTTGAAGTTCTAAAATATGTTAAACTTCAGTAAGCGCAACAAATGAAAATATCCTGACCCAAATGTTACATGTGGTAATATGCATAGACGTAGCTAATCAAAAGAACCTGAGGGCTTCACAGAGTGTATTCATTTCCACTTCGAGGTATTGGCTGAAAAAGTCAGTATTAGTTCCACACCAGAGTTGGAGCCAGGATTTGACTGAGGCAATGTTTCACTGGAACTTCCTTTAATCAGCATGACGCACTGTCTGCCAAGGGAAGATTCAGAGCTAGCTAGGGAAACGTAAACACAACATAGAATAAAGGAAATACATTTAAAACGGTGTCTCATGGAGGTTGAAACACAGGTTAACAGAGGCCTAGGGATGCAGCCTGGGAAATGAGTTTACAGAGGGGAACTGATATCTGAGCCTCACTCCCAAGCCATGCGCTGAGGACAAAAATTAAATAGTGTTGATTTCCATAAAAAGGAAGGCAGTCACTCAAAAAAGGTTTACAGAAAATACAGAAATTGTGTTTTTTTATAGCATTTCCGTTATAAGAACCAATTAAAATAAATCCAATGACAATCTAGGGCTAGAGTAACATCTTTAATAAGCAATCAGGGGGAAAACACAAAGCCAGGCTTGGAACAGCGAAGTGAGGATGTTCTTACAGCTGTACTTGCTGCAATCTTTCTCCCAACAGTCCAGTCTGCCAGCTTTAAATACCAGAAGGGCCCTCACAGGTTAAACAAAACATGACTAATGAGGCAGCTCAAATCACGCTACACCAGAACAAAAATAAACATCATACATGTGGATAGAAGAACCTAATAATTTAACTACAGAATGGAATAGAAATAAATAAACCTCAACATAATTAGAAATATGGGAGTCAGGTAATGGTAAGGAGGCTGTTATTGATTATCTGGTGTTTCCCAGGTACTCAACAAACTCCTCTTATCTGGAAGGTAATTAGCAAGAGAACAGGCTAGTATTGATTGTTTTATTTAAAACAAAGGCACAGTAATGGTTATTGGTTGATTTCATGACCTTTGGCAGGAAAGCTTCAACTTGGTCTCTGGAACTGCAATAATGACCACAAAGTGAGAAGGGAATTGCCTTTGTATTGAACAAAGTAAAAAAAAGAAAAATAGAGCATACACAAACATAAACATTGAATTTTGAACCGATGTGACTACTCTGATATGTTTTTATATGTAAGAACTAAAGAGACCACCTTTCCTGAGAGGTCTCTCTAACGGAGATCTTACTGGTTCTTTGGTCTTTAAATATCTCAGAAATATAAGGCCAATTGGTGCAGGAATGGAATGTGGAGATGGAGACGTTAACTTTTTTCTTGCGCAGATAATTTTGTTTCATTACTTGTCAGACAGCCCTCTGTTCCTCTGAGGAAGAGGTGTCGGTAGTATGGGGTTGCTTTCATTCTAGCACCATCTGCTGGTGAGAAATATAAAAAATTCCAGTGCCATGGAAATAGCACATACAAATGTATCAAGTGTAAAACAAGTTAAATATTTAAATGTAAGTTTTAATTAATGGGTGTACATTACAATCACACAGCCTAGTCACAGAATGTAAACAATATCCATTCATGAACATAATGTCAACTGAAAACCTAACATAATTTCTGTGTCCTCTTACGTAATTACATCGGCATGAGCAACATATATTATCCTCCTAAAGGTGACCTGAAAGTCAAATTGCGTCAGAGTGACGTACTTTCAACAGATTTTCAATGTCATCAAAGCGCGTTATTCACACTCCAGCAATCTAACAGACAGAGAGAGGAGTTGGGAGATATATGGGACAGCCCTTTTACACTACAGCTGCACGTCTCATGCGTGCAATGGTGGTTACCCCGGCAACATGATGTCACCGTGTCAGGGGTTTGCAGTGGAAATCCGTCTGGGCTCTGTTCATGTCTTCTGCATCTTAGCTCTCAGAAGACATTCCCATTCTCTGGGAACCAAATAAAAGACTTTCCAGATACACTGTACACCTGCAGTATGTTCAAACTGTGGCACATGAAGCACAAGTCAACACAATGTCATAGTGTTTGACTAGCTTGCAGCTTTGTAGCACCTTTACCCACCAACTATCATAATATTATGATTATCAGCACTACTTCCAATTTTCCGTTTAGTCCTTGTTGTATCACTAAAAAGAGTGCATACAAGTACATGAGCAGCTATAGAAGGTCTACACATGGAGACCAGAGAGCATAATGGGATGTAAGCAGATCTGTGGCTGTCTAGACTTTCTGACATGTGGTGTTTGTATACCTGAGAGAGGAAGAGGTCCCAGACAGCTCTGTTTAACTGGAATACCTATCAGTGGGCAGTTTGCTTGTTAAAACATTCCCTGGAAATCTGGTCCCCATGGTAAAAAAGTCTACTTGACTTATTGAGCCTTCTTGAGAATATTCTTATTTTTGGTTACGTGCAAGGGAGAATAACCTCTGAGCAGCCATTCACCATTCATCAAAGAGAAATGGGATATCTTGAGAGTTCTTCTGAAAGTGTTGAATAAAGTAGTGCTTCCTTTCAAGGAAGCACAACCCTGTTTTCTGGAGTCTCTGTGGAGGGGTTTCTTCTGAGCTATAAGAAGACTGAAAACCACAGAAATGCCTCCTACTAGCTGGGCTGTGGCCTCCCTCCCTTTCCCCTTCACTCGCTCTTTCAGTCCTCCCTCTTCTCTCTGCTCTCCTCTTTTTATCCTATTTCTCTATTTTATTTGTCCTCTATTTCTCCTTCATGTTCCTCTCTCTCTCTTTCTCATTGTTTCTCCCTTGTCTGTCTACACTGTCCACCCCTCTCTCCCTCCCTCTATCGTCCTCCCTCCCTCTCTCCCTCTCTCCAGCTGTGGAGCCTCCCTCTGCTCTGGGAGCTGTTGAGTTCTTATCCAGATGTTCCAAGCCTCCTTTGGGACTGAAGAATGTAACAGTGAATAACAAAAACGGTCTGGTCAGAAATACACAAACACAGTCACATAAGTACATACCACACATATCAAGAATAAGGTTTGGAAACTTTGAAGATGAAAGTCATGAGTGATGACGTTGCCCTTAAAGGCCAGTATGGTGTCTTTGACTTTGTGGCTCTAGGACACATACTGTATAGCTGTGTGTTTGTGTATGTTCATCAGAGAGAGAAAGCGAGAGATTGAAAATGACTGTTAGCAAACAAGTCTAGCCGGTTAACTTTGGACAGCTCTTTCTGGACAGCAGAAGGACCTGACAGAGAGAAATGCCCTGCTGGTCCTTTTGTTAACGCAAGTGGACTAAACAAAGACTTATTGAGGGATCTCCAGGAAGCCTATGCTGTTGGATTGGAATGCCCCTCTCTCTTGTGTGTCTCTGAGTTCTAATCTCTCAACACTGGGTTGTGAGGCTGGGGTTTCGTCTCTGACAGGACCCCACATCCTTCTTGGCTCACGCACGGCAATAAAAGCTATTATCTGAACACAGGGAGGCAATGGGCCGCTTATTGTTGCTGACAAGATCTGGCAGACATATATCACAGTAATTACTGTGTCTTTTCTTTCTTTACAACTAGGCATTGTTTTGCGCTTTTCTAGACCCCCTGCATGTTTAATTCCTGTTGATGTGGGTTTCAGCTTGGCTATTCAATCATCATTATTTCCCCTGCAACAGATTTAATGTTTACGAATTTCTTTCTTTGCTCTATTGAAAGTCAATGAGGTGGAACTGTTCAGTTTCTCACTTGAGCAAGACTTTCTTATGTGAAAAAACGCAATGGTGTGGGGAGGAGATAAACAACGAATACTTGAAAGGGGTTGGCCTCTTAAAGTTCCCAATAAAACATGATGGAGAAGGCGGAGACTTCGCCCCACCGCGGTTCTGAGTGGTCGTTATGTAACGGTTACATTGAGCGCCTCTCTCCAGCTGTTCTCGCAGGGTCCCGGGAACTGTCTGAAAGTTTGTTCAGAGCGGGACGAGATTCGTGATAGGTCTGACCCTTGGTATTGTCGTGGCTACTTTAGGAGACGTTGGATTGTAAACAGTGCCTACTTTTCCTAGACAGTGTTCTTAGATGGGATGGGGATCTGAAGAGCGCAACGTTTTGGTATTGGTCTTGCTTATTAATGGTTTGTCAATGACCCACGAGCTTTCACTGTTTGGGCAAAATTATTTTTGTTTTAGGGAATAGTTTAATATCAACGTAATGCAACTTCTCAAGTGGCATGTCACAACGTTGTTCATGCATGGACCACGGCATGGAGACAAGTTAATTTTTAACTTCTAAGTTTCTGGAAAACTTTGTGGGGGTCAAGAGAATCTCGAAATGGGAGCGTGTCTCAACTTTGCCTCGTAACGTTTAACAGACTATAGTGCCACTACAGAGGACAACAATATGGGCAGCGGCACAAGCAGAGGGAAGAAAGTTGCACCTGCAAATGTCAGAGAAATAACCGTCTTAAACCGAGATGATAATATAGTACATTCCCTGAATGAGGACAACCCTCTTCAACCCGTAAAAATACCAACGTTTTCTAACTTTACCCTGTCACAAAACATGGCAAAGCACGACTGTCACAGCGAAGGACACCACTCCGAATTCTCAGCAGACGAGGATGACATAGCTGAGGAGCTGGACCGAGTTTTGTCTGAATATGAACGTCCAAGAGGAATATTTTCTAAAGGAACAAATTCACCGAAAAAGTCATTCATCAGGTCTAAAACATATGGCTTCTGTAGACGGGTAAACCATGAAAGAGAGTTAAATTCGAGTCCTCACTTGCCAAGACCCGAACAGTTTGAGAAAGAAAGTCTGCCGTGCATCAGAGCAGAAAGAGTCGACAAGAAAAACTCACTACACCAGACAGCCCCTTGCCCTGAAAGCGCTTTGAGAAGTGTAAGAGCATATTTACACAACACAATAGTTAACATTAGCATTAGGCCTACATCGGATAACGAGTTATGTTTATGGTAGGGTTACGACTGAAATAGACGAGACCGATTGCATATTGATTTGCTCCTGTTAAAGACATTTCTAAAATAACGTAGGCTAACTATAAATGTATTTGTTTTATTTAAGATTAAAATATAGATGAACAGGGTATGGAACGTCTTAAAATGATGCCATTGTTGTGTTAATGATCAAACCTTCCAACAGGCTTTGTTGACTGTTGTCTGTGTCGAGTCGGGTACTGGCGCAGATACAGCCTCGTAAGTAACCAACTCTGATAAATAATTAATTGATTTGCTCAATGTGGCACACACACGATGTCTGTAGCCTTAATGCCTGTTGCGCAAGATCGAATTTACCGTAAACATATCGAAATACCAAACTATTGTGGTAATGGAAGATCAGATCAGTATAACGTCCAATTAAAAAAAGAGAAGAATTTCTGACAGTGAGACTGAGAAATTACTTAGACAATAGGTAGGCCTAATCATGGTCAGTATTTTTCATCTAGCTGTATAGTCCCTAATGCATGACATATATTAATACAAAAAATAAATAATTGAAGACAGAACCATCAGTTATTGTTTCATATTAGCCAGGTTGAAGTTGACACATAGCCTATCTCTATTTCCCTTCAGCATTTCTGAAGGTTGCCACAGCCCATCAGTGACGATGCCTGTCATGCTGTACGATGGAACAGAAGAGGAGCTGATGGACACTATAGAGAGGGAATTTAGCTAGTCTTCTGCTTGCCCAGCATCCTTCAGCCCAACATCCTGCAGCCCAACATCCTGCAGCCTAACATCCTGCAGCTCAACATCCTGCAGCTCAACATCCTGCAGCCCAACATCCTGCAGCCCAACATCCTGCAGCTCAACATCCTGCAGTTACTGTGACTTAATTACTGTGTTGGCTAAGAAGTGGGGCAGCAGGGTAACCTGCACTCCTCAACCAGACACATGGATGTTTATTACATGAGCCTCCGCTCTTAGACATCCTACAATAAGGTGTCACCCTCTGAATCAAGTCACTTCCCCCGAGGAATAATTCATGGTTAACACAGTGATAACTATTTAACACCTCAGCAGGGGGGGATATCTGTTAATGGATAATAGACAGAGCCTTTTGGTGTGCCGTTACATAGTATTTTATATATGTTTATAACTTCAGCATCAAGTATTCCTTGCGTTTAAAAGTGGTGGATGGTTAAACTGGTATGGTCTGACCATAAATATATGAGCTACACTTATTTTGCTAGTCATCAGTTTTTCAGCAAGTTGTAAGTCCGGCCCTCTCTTCAACTGCTCTGGAGAGGTATGTGCAGGGATTGTGCGTTTAAGGTTCATTTCCTGACCACAGTCCCTGTGGTCTCCCCACCCTTCCGTAGAAGGATGTTGGTGTATGTTTGTGGAGAGGGTTTAGAAGGGGCTCACAGTGGCCCCTTCTGTGGCCGCTTGTATTCTGCTGATTCTAGATGTTTCCGTGCATAGGATCTCACTGCCACCTAGTGGTGAGATATTGCAATTGTACAAAAAAAAAGGAACATAGCTGTGGTGTAAAAAGGTTTTTGACCCCACCCATGGATGCAAGCACAACAGCACACACACACACATGAACTCACAAGCACATCACATGTTAGCCAGTTCAGGCAAGTAACATAGACAATCATCCATTCTGTCACACAAACTCCATTATGCCATTGGCTAGTCCCAAGTATTCTATTCCATTTGTTTACTTAAAGGTGGTCAGATGTACAGTGCAAATACGTGCAGCAATGTTTTGTACTTATTTTTTATTGTACACAAATAATAAATGTTATTCTTGTTTAAACCTAGTTATTTCTCATGTTTGAAATCATTCAAGTTGTCCACCAGATGTCCCTGTTCAACACAGGCAGTTAGATGTTCTTTCCGTGTGTAAGTCGGTCAGTAAGGCAGAGGGGAGGGTGTCCAACAAGCTTGTTGATTGGTCGCACCCACTAACACTTCACAGTTCTTACACTCTGATTGGACAGTTGTTACCAGGTGTGGTACAACTGTATATTTGAACTGTTTAACAGTTTAAGTTGGTGTCTGTGAATGTGTGTACATCTAATGAATACATAAAAAAAGGTATAAACAAATAGTATATGCGACAATTAAAAGGGTGTTATTTAACATTTGCAGAGTACCTCCCCATCATAAATTCAGTGGAGTGAGGATGTTGCCCAACAGTATAGCATTCAATCTTAAATCACCCAGAAAAAAAAGAAATGTTGAACTTAACAACAAAACGCAAAGTCTGGAATCAAGATTATACAGATTGATATAATTGACAGTTACTCCACTCCCCACACCCACAGATGAACAGGACAGAAAGTCTCTTGTGGTTGAGCTAAGCCCACAGGAAGAGGCCCAGAGTAGTGGTCTGCACATTCAGCAGGACGTGTGTTCCACTTGGCTGTTGAAGGAAGAAGGAGCGGGGCAAGCGGTCTCACACCATGACACACACAGGAAGTGGCAATAGCTATTACTCCTTCCCATCTGAAATGACTGGACATAAGTGCTGACTGAATCAGCATCCTGGAAATAGATGATAAATCATGTTTTTCTCAATCAGATGACTGATACATTTGTATGAGCGAGGAGGATTGAGGAAAGTGAAGTAAACGATGGCGGCAACAAGACTGTTCTTTTGTATCCCTTTATTACAAATGCGTATTAAATAATATGAAAAAGTTAACAGAGTAAGGAACAATCCCAGTATTGATAATTACTGTCCACTTAGATTGTTTTTACAACATTACAACAACATTTTCCCAAATTTGACACATAAATGTAGTTCTTAATACAACACAAATACAAAGATATAGACATTTACAAATATACAAAAATCGAGTGAAATGTATAAGACAAACTTCATAGGCTTTGGCAAAAGAGTGCATACATGTTTTATAGAATATATGAAAGTAAACAAATATAATTCCTTTCGCAAAAGAAAACGTACAAATGAGCAGTAGAGAAAGTCCAGTGCATGTTTGAGAGTTTTTCCATGAGATATTTGGCAGTCCTGAGTGCTTGGCTGCCCCCTATGCCTGTGGTGGGGACGGGGTTATAGGTCATAGGTCATGATGGAGGGTTTTGGTGGGGGGGAGGGGTCACCAGTCTAGTTAGAGGAAGGGACCAGCATACCAAGTGTGGCGATGGGGGTGGGAGAGAGGGAGGGAGCGGTCTTGGATGTGGCCATCTTGTTGAGGGTGCGGACCTCCGCCTGCCAGGAAGGAATCTTCTTGGTGGTCATGTGACGGCGGGCATGTTTGGTCAGGTGGTCGCTGCGCATGAAGCGCCGGTCACACACAGGGCAGACAAACTTCTTCTCTCCTGTGTGTGTCCGCCGATGACGTGAGAGCTCGTCGGAGCGAGCAAACTTCTTCTCACAACCTTCCCAGCTGCAGCTGAAGGGCTTCTCACCTAGCACAGATAAAAACAAAGGGAGAACATGTTTTAGGGTGTGAGTAAGTGAATGAGTCATTGCTACAGTCACAAGCTAATTTGCACATGTTTAGTCAAGTTGAGTCAATACAATGAGTTCATTCTCTTCGGGGTGCAAGAGGAGACAGAGGAAGAGATGGTATATCTCCAATAGACAATGACTACGATTCAACTGCATCACTAATGACTCATTCACTTCAAAAAGGCTCAGTGTGTGTATTCAGTCTCACCTGTGTGTGTTCTGAGGTGAGCCTTGAGGTGGGAGCTCTTGAAGTAGGTCTTCCTGCAGCCCGGGAAGTTGCAGACGTAGTTCCGGCGGCGGGAGAAGTCCATCTTGGCGGCGCTGCAGGGTCCAGCGGGAACATAGACGGGGGCTGGGGCCAGAGGTAGCAGCTTGGTGTTGCCCAGTGTCATGACAGTCTGGGGGCAGTTGGGAGCCTGAGAGATGGAGGACTGGGGCAGGACCAGCATCACTGTGCCCTGGGGCATGGGTGAGCCCATGAGGAGGGGCTGCTGCAGGGACGGGGTGCCAGCAGGGGGGCTAGGGAGGATGGAGGTGGTGGTTCTCATCCCGCAACTCGAAGTCTGGACTGTACCATTGATGAAAGCAGAGATCATGCCTTGTTGGTTGCTCACTGGGAACATCTGGCAGATGATTGGAGAGCTAGTCACAGGGAGTGGGGAGAGGGGCATAGTAGTGGGAGGGCTGACATGTGGTTGGCAGATTGCTGGCATGGGGGTGTGGCTGTCCTTACAGAGTCCTCTGTGAATGGCCTGTGGCTCTGTCTTGCAGTGGGAGGGTGTGGGTGTGAAGGGGGCAGATGGAGAGTGGGGTGGAAGTGGGGAGTTATTCTCTTCTGTCTTGACAGCGAGCTGCACGCATCCAGGTGTCTGTGAGGCTCCACGTGTGGCAGAGAAGGAGGGAAATGGAATGTGCTGGCAGGGGGAGCTGTCTGCCGTGTGGCGGATCACGCTGGTTGCCATGGCTTTGCAAGGAGCAGGTGCTGGGGGAGTTACAGCCAAGGAGGCCATGCCCTGGACCTGGACCTGACCCTGGAGCCGGGTCCCACAGGTGCTGGGGCCTGGCCGGGTCAGAGAAGAGGTACTGGTGTGGATTGCAGTGCTGCTACTGGAGGTCTCAGCGAAGCTGGGACTGTGAGGGGGAGTCATACACTAGAGACAGAAGAGGAAGAGGCAAAAGAAACATATTAACACAGCTGTAAAGAAAAAACAACAGGAGCAGCAAAGTGCTGGCAGTATAACAATACTGGACACAGAAACTGTACTGGGTGTCCCCTGTTTCAAGTAGTAGGTGGGATGCTGCTGTTAGGAGATATACGTGTCCCGAGAAGCATGACACAGAAGGTCTAATGACCATTTAGAGCTGTAAACTGACTTTTACGACCGGCGTGCAGTCAAGAGGATGAGCAAGTGGGTGAAGTTCAACACCCACCTGGTGCTTATCTCTGATCCACCTACGTGCCACCTGGGAGGCACACCCCCCCCCCGCCCTCCACCCCCACCCATCCCTAAGTTTTCAGTATATGCATAACCTGGAGACTTGGGATGGGGTTATCAGCTGTCGAGAGGCCCGAGACCCAGAGGTTTACACAGCTAAACCAAGGCCCCAAGTATCTGTTTACCAACCAAACACAGATCCTTATCTTCGTATTTGTTTACACTGACCTGCTGTTTCGCTCACCTATCACTAAGGCAGGCTCAGCCTCCACACAACCTACCCCCCCAAACCTCGGTGGCTCCCATGCAGGCAAAAAAAAGTGTTTCAATGTGTTCAATGTGTTGTTGAATAAAGATTTACGTGTTGGCAGCATTAAGCACTGCTTATGTAACTTGATATGCCTCTGTGTATTTACTGCCATTACACCCGCTAATAAAGAGATAAAAAAAACATCTGTGGCATTACATTGTTTACTCTCTTACCAGGGAGGAAAGGGAGACAAAGTCCTTGGGAGTCTCCGGAGGTTCCGGGGGGAGAAGGGAGTCGCAGGAGTCCGATGCAGGGGTGAGGGGCCTGGGCTTGAAGGAGCTGGATTTACTGCTGTTGAAGGTCTGGCCCCAAGAGCTCATGCAGACCAGGGCCTCAGCAGCTTCCAGGTCTGTGTACTCCAGACTGGCCGAGGCTGCAGCACCACACAGCTCACTGTCGTACCTCCTCCTCTTCTGGAAGGAGACACTCTGGTCCATACGTTCTGCCTGGGGGACCAGAGAGACAAAGGAAGGTGGAAAGTTAGACCGAATCATATGTCTATGTCATACAAAGTAGTATGTGGTACTGATGACAACAGGTAACAACACTGTAGCACTACCAGCCCATATTACTCAAAATGAGAACATTCGTTGTGGAGGACTGAACCTCGATAATAAACCCAGACCTGACTTAGAGATGCATTAAGATGAGAGATTAGTTAACCCTAAACAGTGCCTTTCCTCACCAGTCCTTTGCTCTGAGTTTCAGTGTCTCTTGCTAAGGCTCATCACAGTGACCAGGCCAGGGCTGAGGGGCAGGGGTATAAGAGACAACACCCCATCTAGACTTGCCCCAGGCAAGCAGCCAAGGCACCTCCCACTGCCAAATATAGAGCACAGAGTGACGTGCTCCCATGACTAGCCATGTGAAACCCCCATGCACAGGAGACGTTAGTCAGTGGGCTGCATCAGGAAATGCTCCCTTTTCCTTATCTAATGGTGATGTGAGAGTGGTGACCCTATGTCCACTCCCTAACAAAACATGTGAACTGTTCAGACAAAGACAACGGAATGTGTATAATATATAATGCATGTATATGTTTAGTTACACACACAAACATAGTAGACCACCTGGGGCCCGGGTAAATTTAGAGTATTTCTGGAGGTAATTAAATTACATGAAGACTATTTCAGAGGCACACTCTTACAGTTGGCGTGTTGTTTTTTTTTCTTCGGGAACTTATAAAGTGAGTCCATCCCAATGAGCCGGCGAAATAGACATTGTTCATCCAAAATATTAGCTGACAAAATCCCTCCGCATTGTCAGTTGATTTTTTTATTTAAAAGATGTTAATACATCAGAAATCGCGTAAATAAAGCTAGGCATTAGATTAGGCTACTTGCCGCAAAACGTAATTGTCACTAAATGAGATGTTTATAAATACCATGAAACGAATGTAATTATCATGCTACTTACCCCACATGATTCTTCCATCTCTGCAAATGTACGTGATGGCATCACTAAATAAATCTTTCACTCAATATTGTCAAGCCAATATGAAACAAAGAAGCGGTTGCGCTCCGCCTTCACAATGTAGCCTGGGTGCGCTCGAAGTCGTTTCTCACTGGGTCCTTTCTCAGCTGAGCGTAGAACATGAGGGAAAAAAAAGGAAAACAAAATTCACAACACACAAGCGGGTGGCAACATGCCACCAATGAAAAACAAATGTGTGTGAGACCTTATCCAATGGCAAATGAGACGACGCGTGAACAGTGCATGGTAGCCATGCGATTGGAGGAAATAGGGTGCGTGGCTGTTGGTGGGCGCGCAGGGGGAGTCAGCAGTGTCAGGGTAAACCCGATGAACTGCTAGTCTGAAAACTAGGCAAAAGGTCGCCCCAGTGCAGAATAAGGGGAACCGTGAGTTCCCCTCGTGTGCCTGGCCCGTGATTGCTTCACTGCAAAGTTAGTTGATGAAATTTCACTGATTTGTGTTCATCTGTTTTCCAATAATGAAACACTATGCTGTTGATATAAAATGTGTTTCACATCTAAAACGTTTACACCAGTCATTAGATAGCAGTATCCATACAGATTGGCAAATTGTCTAACAGATTCAACATTGTATCAATAATATATTCATAGTATAATTTTTATAAATCAAAATGTTTACATTAGTGACACTAAACACAATGAAACACGAAAGGCCAATGGGTAAACGTTTTGGACCCTGTTAAACAGTAGGTAAACATAGCCTCTTGAGATAGATCATCTATTGTTGATTATTTGGCTAATATAACAATAACTAAAACGTTGTTATAATTGCATTTGTATTAATGTTGTTGGATTGCAATGAGATCTGAGTGCTTCTAGGCATAGATCAGGGTGTAGAGCTGTCTTGTGTAGCTCATTTTTCATCACCATTTGGCGGGACAGAATTTTTGGCTGAAGTTGTAAACAATTCCTTCAAGGAACTTCAGGGTGGAGTTTCTGGATAACCTCACCTACTGAATTTGAGATGTCTTAGACTGTAAATTATTCTTTGTTTTTTCAGAGCTATCTGTTCAAATATAGAAACACACATGACTTCCCCAAGACAGGCAAAACACATTGTGTTGTAAATGTTTTACCACAATATATGTACCACACTCACTATGTAAAATAATTCAAATTGAATAAAGCCATCAAGTGTCTCTCAGTGCATGTCAGGGAATTAAAATTAGTTTTATTCCAGGCTACTTTGACAACAATTTTACTGTTACATCACCATACTTATTCCAATAAAATAAAAGTCCCTTGTCAACATGACCTACTTTGTAAAAGTGCAACATCGTTTCACTCAAATAACAAAAACAAACGCGAAGCAAAGTAAAATGTATCTCAAACTAATGAAGTAATCTGTTCAACCAACCCACTGTCTCCAGTCCCCACCCACCCCTTCTTGATATGTTTGTCCCCAGTCTGAAGTGGGCCACGCTGTTGGTGGGCAAGTGGGAGCTGTTGGGAGGGTGGCAGGTATGCCCTGGCATGGCATGGCATGGCAGGGCATGGCATGGCATGGGAGGCCTGGTAAGGGAGTGCCCTGCTCCTTTGTGACTCACTATGACCTCAGGGTGCTGGAGCAGCAGGCCAGGCAAAACAGGAGGGTTGTGCAATGCAGCAAAGAACCAGCAACTGGGGAGAAGTGAGAGAGTTTGGAAGGGTAGGAGAGAGGGAGGACAGGACAAGAGGAGCTGGAGCAGCCTGTTTGTGTTATAAGTGGGGCAGACAGAATGAACCCGTCAAGAGGAACTGGAGTAAAGGTTACGCTTGTCCTAACCAGACCTCCACTCTAACCACCTCTCCTGGATCCTGCACCCTCCCCCGCACTCCACCCCCTCAGAAACTCCTAGAGAGGACACAGGAAAGGGGGAGTGGCCCAGGCGGGGTTAAATATACCACCCCGGAGCCTATATTTCACTGTCGGGTCCACAGTCTGACATCTTACATGGCTTCAGGAAAGGGTGTCAAGTAGTTACTCCCACAAGAGGAGTGCCTTGATAAAGTATGTGTTATATTAATCTCTCTCTCACTCACTCTCTCTCTCTCTATTTATCTATTTTTCTGTCTGTGTCTGTAAGTATAAGACTGGAGATTTCATCAAAAACAACAGTTTTCTTTAGGCCTCACAAGCCAGGCCTTCCCAAGTCAGTGTTCAACAGTATAATCAGCTGGTTTGGCACAATCATCTGGTATTTTGTTTTTATTGCAACATCAAAATATCACGAATGACTCACCCTTTCATACGTATGTCAATAGGTTTTACATTTTAGGTGCACACAAAGTGACATGAACTTTCACCTGCATGCAGAGAAAGTCACATAAAGCATTGTTGAAAGAGGCCTCCTCCAGTCTTGATAATAATCACAACCAGCAAACGTATGTGGCCATTCAGGTTCGTGTACGTTTCAGTGTTGTAAACATTTTGTTTAAATGTTATAAACATCTCACTGAACCAGAAAGTTCTCCTCATTGCTCACATGCAGTTCTTGTAAAACAGCAGATATTCGTATATATCTGCTGAAGTATATTCTAAGATATGCATCGTTTCCATGAGTTTGAACATTTGCTTGTACTGCATTGTCATATTTCTACTCAGTCAGGTGACAACAGTCTGAGATTGATTCCATAGTGGAAACCTCCATGAGATCCATGTGGGTGAAAGGGGAAAACATTAGAGGTTCATGGTCCCTTCCTTGCTTCCAGCTTTTTGGGGGTGTTAGTAGGAATATTGGACTGAGCCTTTCTCTCTCCTTTTGAAGGCACTCCTCTGAGATGTTATGCAAGGACTTCAAAGAGACTGAAATACTCTTGCAGTAGCTATCTAATGACAGGGAGTTTGGTATTTAGGTGAAAGGATACACAACATAATACATACTGGGTGCCTGCTGACAGTAGTCATTTTACCCACAGTGGCACATGTCCCCTGACGTATTCCAGTGCCACTTTGATAAACAGCAGCATGGCAGCCTGCGCCCACTTCTGACAGGTTGGCATTACTGGAATAGATAGAAGATTAGCCTCCCTCTTTTCTCAGGTCTCTTTCTAGCAGGTGGTTAGCCTTTACTCTATCTGGTCCACACTGGACCACAATCAAAATCCTGTCAGCAGTTTACTGAAGGATTGGTATAGTTTACAGTTACGGCATTTTGTAGATTAGATTTCAGGAATTTCTCTTGAACAACTTTGTTTCATTTCTTGTGTTTATTCCGCTGACCTGGTTTTGTCTAGTGGGGTCGATTAGCTGCATGCAGCTTCATACGGTAGACGTGTAATAAAACAATCCTCCATTCACAGTCCTTCAGCCCCCAATCAAACCCATATGTGTATTTAAGTCAGCTGTTGCCTATTTTTTGAGTAGCCTGACATGTATAGCACAAGAACACCCCCTTAAAGCACAGCGATGAATCACAATGGCAACAGTAGTTGCCTCCCTACAGGCCTGGGGATTGGTGGATATTGGTTTGCCAAAGCCAATCTGTTACTATGACACACAAGCATGTGAGAGAAGCTGCTGATTTGCCGTCTGTTGTCCTGGCAACGGAGAAAAGGGAGGCAGGTTTCTGAGAGCTTTTCGTAACGGCTTCCTGATAGAATTGTTGAGCTGGTCTGAGCATGTGCACTGGGCTGGCTGATGATCTCTAGAATATTATAGTTTTTTTAATGGATCTTCCTTTGTGTTTTATCTGGTCTGTAAATTAAGGGTAGGGGTTTACTGCTTCATGAAGAACCAAAACCTATTATTCATGACAGTTTTTGTAGGGAGAGACTGCTTTCACTATGTTGCTTGTGCAGTGATTCTTTTCTGTGTGTAATTCCTGCCCATAAGCAGATAATTTCACCACTTTAAGTCCCATTTAAAGCTTATTCAGTAGGTATAAGCTTTTTCCTGTTTGCTGTCTGCAGTGTTCATACTGTAAGTGACATGATATATATACATATATATTTAACCTGACAGTCAGTGACTTTTTACAGTTTAGTTTTGGCAACAAATATGGATCAAGCTGTGTGTGTGTGTGTGTGTGTGCGCGCGCGATAAATATATCTGCATCCAGGTTTCAATGTTTAAGCACCTGTAGTCTCTTAGTAATGGATCTGCACAGGGGAAACTACTATCATTCCCCACGAAAGTCATGTTCTAGAAGTGGGTCATTAAATTTGTGTCAAGTGATAAAAATGACTGTATTGACTATAATGTAACACTGACCAAAGTTATACTATGACATGTGGTCATATTATTACAACCAGCAACATGAACTGGGTGTGCACACCATCCACAGCCAGATCAGGACCAGGTGTTTTCTGAGGGGCCGACCATTGGCTAAGATCCTGTAACAGGCTGTTAATCTTGTCAAACCTTTGTTCGACAAGCCCAAATACTGACAACTAACCAACAATGGTGAGCAATCTACAGCTGTATGTAGTCCCACAACTTGATTACAGGCAGTTCGCACACAAACACCAGAGTTGCAACCAACAGCACAGTGCCAAAAGTGACTAAACACCTTGAGAATCCTAGGGCCAACCGCACCCAGCAGGTCAGGTTAAACACCACCCCGTTTGAACCCTTGACCCTCAGCACTGGCGCCCCCCAGGGGTACGTTAGTTCCACAGTTCTGTTC
The DNA here is from genome assembly GCF_038355195.1 of Osmerus mordax. NCBI lineage: Eukaryota > Metazoa > Chordata > Actinopteri > Osmeriformes > Osmeridae > Osmerus > Osmerus mordax. The sequence continues at coordinate 9,921,659 of NC_090058.1, read as the reverse complement.
ACCCTGTTCACCAACGAATGTGCATGCACCACTGCTAACAATGACTTGATTACCTGTACTGATGACACAGCTATCCAGGGTCTCACGTCAGACACAACAGATACAGCTGTGTGCAAACCTGTGATTCATAACTTTTTCCAGTGGAGCGACAAGCATGAACTCAACATTAAGAAAACAGAGACCCTAAATCCCTTGACCAGGTCGAGTCACATTGAGCCTGTGTGTGGTCACAGGTGAAGGGCGGTGGCTTCTGAAGGAAAATATAGCAATAGGAAGGAGTGGAGGGAGGGGGATAAAAAAAAATGCCATTAGGGTTGCCATGCAACCATCTCACCCCCCTTCCCAACCCCCTCAGTGGGCGAGCGGAGAGGTCTGGAGCAGAGCTCACTTGGACACCTGACAGACAACTTAGCTACACAGCAACCAACTGGAGCTGTGATGGAGAACATCATTTGGGTCCAGCAAACCAACATCCAGCCAAACAAAGGATAAACAAAAGAAGGGTGAGAGAGAAAGAAATATAAAAAAAATACATATATACATAGCTTATGATATAATAGCTTACCGTATATATAAGCTATTATATAAGCTATCATATTATTTATATTCCCTGAGATGAAATACAGAGAGATAAAGAGGACAGAGAGAATAGAGACGGAATACTGAGGAAAAAGAGGGACAACATTATCAAAATCTTGGCCCCTTTGGTTTGCCTAACCGGCATTCGAGCCAGGACAGAGGGCCACACCATGAGGGAGAAGGAGAGATAGGGCCAAAGCACCAGATGGTTGCGTGCTCGAATGCTGTGCCAGTTGCATGGCTTTTCCCGGCCTGCTGGTTAAAGTACAACTACCTCTGTCCATCTCAGGCCTTATCTCCCTACCCAGAGACCCTTTCTGACAGTCATGGTTTTACACACCTCGATCCACCCACCCACCGCACCTAGATTGCTTTCGTGGAATTTATCCTCGTGCTTGGGTTATTACCATTATTTACAAAAATGACCACAGACGTCATTGACACTCTGGCATTCCTCAGGGCTGTCTATGTGGTGCAGATAACTACAGCAGCAATCTGCTGTACTCAGATTGTTGTTGACTCGTATCACTTAGTCTGATGTGCTTCCAGTCAACTGTAGCTTGAAGCTTGGTTGGAGGTTAGTTTCCGAAACGAAAATAATCTTTATGTAAGGGACAAACTAAATGTGAGACAGAAAAAGCAGTGGCTTTGTGGCGGAATTCGATTTGAAATGCCTCTTCAACGGCTCTGTAATCTTCCTTGAAAACGAGAGGTGTGGACTCGCCCCCAAAATGTCCAGGGCTACCATATCTGGTCGTGTTGGGATGAAAACTCAGGGGGTGAGGACACAAAGTCTGAGAGTTTTTAGCTAGCGAGTGTGTGGCCAGGATGTGATGTCATACCTGATTCGTCGTGTTTGCTGCCCAGACATCTGGGGTCGTGTGTATCATGCAAGGCTGCATCCGTTGTGTACTCTGGAGCTGAAGGCTATTCTGCTAAGGCCCCACACGCACTACCAACCAGACAAGCTATTGCAGCTTTTATTGGACACTTTAGATTACATACAGGAGACACCTCTTTAATCTTCTCTGCTAAAAACACGTGTTCAGTAACGCACGCATACAAGTAACATTTCTCTCTCAGCACTTGCTGTAAATACTATGCTTGAATTGTTGGAAAATGTCATATAAAAACATTATATTAAGAATAATAGTAATATATATTTTTATATACTGTAAAAAAAGAATAAAAAAAGAACCCACCCCCATGGCTTAATAAATATAAACACATTAAGTACTTTAATACAAAAAGAAACCTGTGAAAAAACATATGTATTTTTCAAGATGTTTAAAAGTCAGTATCATGTTTTGTCATTTGATATGTATTTAAAAGGCTCAAACATGAAAAAGAAAACTGTCGATCTAGTTGTCTGAGCTTAAATATCATATTGCACTTAAATCGCAGACCAAGAGGAGTAGATCTCTAGAACATTATCTGTATGTGAGTTAGTGGTAGATACAAACTTTCTCTTAATACTTACATCAAGGCCATGTTCTAAATGGTTCTTAGCAAAATGACTGCTCCCACATCAATCCCAAATCCACCTATAGAATAATCTTGGTTTTAACACAACAAAAACATGGAACATGTAGTACATGGTCCCAACAGCCAGATTGCCAGTCAGTTTACACACTAAACACTCATGGTTATAGTAAAACCATTA